>NC_087065.1:42838378-42924860 GCF_963678635.1 Symsagittifera roscoffensis
CTCCTGACTTGAATACAACACTAATCGTTGCTTTCTCACACGCTCCCCCTTCTTTTTCGATATATTTCCCGTCTCTACTCCGCCGCTCACAATAGGCACGCTTCCCGATTTTTCGATACTAGCCTCCTCCGGTCATTTAACCTTCGCATTTTCTCCCTCGGATGGTTTCACACTGCCTCCGCCGGATGTTTTTGCCTCGCCTTCGGTACTCTTTCTAGCCAGTGGCAAACTCAGACTGTCGCTATAACTGGATCAAGCCCCCAGTTCGTCACCCATTGTCCTCAGTCCGGTATCTCGCGTAATTTGCAATGATTCGTTTTCCGAACCCGAGTCAGAATCGTCCTCGTCGTCCCAATTTTTCGATTTAGCGCGCGTCCCAGTTTGTATAGTTTTCCTCACACTCGCTCTCGCTGCTTTTTCTTCATTTGCTCTTTTCAGGTAAGCCCTTTTTTCACTTCAACCATCGTTGGAGATTTTGGCGTTATTTTCTCCGAGAATTGCGATGCAGCCGAATTTAGCGCCTTTCCCGCGACCCCACTTTTCCTAAACACAGACCCGTTTGCTAGGGTTAAGGTATGTTGAGATTCACAAACTACTTTTTGTTATAATGGTCTCTGTTGCTACCCTTGATGCGTTGAAACAAGTGTTCCGTCCGCATGTTAGGACGCTTGGGCGTTTGCGCCTCTGATTCCCTCGTTTTCACTCCCACGGAGTTTTTTGATGCAGCCACCGGCGCCAAGCCCCGATCAGCAACCGATCCCCTGCAAGTTTCCTGGGGTGGTTTATATGCTCGATGTCATAGTCGACGTCCGATCTGTCTAACCAATCAGTTGCCATTGGTGGCCAAAATTTAATCGCCCGCGGGTCATTAGGATCTAAACAGGCAGATTATTGTTTCAATACCCTATCCCAGTTTAGGTTTTGTAAATATGGCTTATTTGTAAGGTTCCGAAGGACAGTATCATGATGTGCTTCAAACGGCGATATTTTGAGTGTAGCATTAGGAGCAAATCTATGCGGACTAAGCGCTCGTTGTAAAATCGATTCTAGATTTTCACTATCTTTTTCTCTTGCGTAGGTTAAAACAAAATTTTTCAGACCGCCAATCGTGCGTTCGACACAGACAGTGGCTCGATGATCAGTTACGGGGGAATAGACAATTTCTATTCCTTCAGTATTACAAAACGAAGATAACCACTTTCGACGTAAAGCAACAGCCCTGATCCATGAAAATTTTCCTAAGCATACCGTGATGAGAACTATATTGTTTCTTAAATTTGAGATTTTGGTAGCTCTCCTTATTCCCGCAAATCATCGCCGTAGGCCTTCGCGAAAATTGATCAACCGATACAAGCACGTATTTACTCGACTCATTTAGGTACTTAATCGGACCCCAAAAATCTAACTGCAGGCATTCGTTAGGCTCCCTAGGTTCTTTAACCTTTCCAATGTCACTTTTGGCGCACATCGGCTTAAGACTTTTACCTGCTTCGGTGCACTCTTTGCACCCATCTGCGGTCGTCACCAGACTCCGCCGTATGTAGGGGAACAACACATCCCTCGCCGCATCAAACATGTTTGATCGCCCGTGGTGGAAACAATGGGTCCGATTGACCACCGTTTTCCTGAAAGAAACTGGGATGACGAGTTGTTCATCCATCCACAGACAATTTTCGCGGACACGAAAGTCGTGAGTGTGCTGTCCCAGATAAGCACCTATTTCTCGTGCTTTACGCTCAAGTTCGGGATCTTTACTCTGCACCAACTCGTTGATAGTGCGCATTTGAGGGTCCCCTTTGTAGTTAGCCTCCATCAGTTTGAGGTTAAATAGTTCGGGCAACGCATAACTTTTCTTGCTAATTTTGCAATCTCTGGGAATTACGGACATTATCACGTTTCCAGGGTATACCGCCGAGAACAACTCCCACCCCCCCCCCCCCCAAATGCTGAAGGAATTGATATCACTGTTATACATTCATCGTCTCGGATATTGTCGTCACCGCCTCCAGTCTCGCATCCACCACTTCCACCTCGCTGCTGCTCCCACTGGTAATCTCTGGATGTCGCAAAAGTAACTTAGTTAGCTTCTTCAAACTAAAGCTTGTCATTGTGGAATTGTTGTTATTTTGAAAAGGAATGTTTGTGTTTGTAAAAGGATTAATAGCAAACTCACATAACTGACCTTCAGTGATCGATTTGACGATATTCACGCCCTTGCGGTCATTACATTCTATCATACGCGTCACTGCATTCTGATTGTCTAAACGATGATCACGCGTTTTGCCGCCCTCCTCCGGTTGAAAATTTCGAGTACTTGCTCTAATTCGGTGCTCATTAGCTGAAACAACTAATTTCCTTCACTTTTTAATAGCCCCTCCGGTGGTTTTCTGCTTTTTATAACCGAGCGAATTGGTAATTGAATGCAATTTTGCAACTGTGAACGTATAATCATAAAGGTTCACCCGCGTAGCTTCTCCTACCGGGTGCCTTGATAAAAAATCAACCAGGCCTATTTTAGACCCTAGCACAAGCTTAATTGCAGAATCAAATGGAATAACACGATCGATCCAACGGGTTAAGCGACTGAACATTGTTTTTTTTCTTAATGTTTCCATTCAATAATGATACTAAGGCTTTATGGTCCGTTACCACAGTAAATTTTCTGCCAAAGATGTAATTTCTAAAGTGTTCCGAACCCCAGACTACGGTCAACATTTTAATTCATTCGTCAAATATTTCTTCTCCGCTGCATTCAAAAACCGAGATGCAAATGAAATAGGCCGCCAACCCTCGGAGCCGAGTTGTTCTAGTACTGCTCCTAGGCCATTATGGCTCGCATCACGCACAATTCGGATATCTTTATGCACGTCAAAATGCTCGATTTCTACAATGTTCGCGACTTGTTTCTTGAGCATTTCAAATGCTACCTGACACTCGTTTGTCCACACGAAGTCATTTTTCTTATTTAACAGCGGGCGCAATGGCACCGACGTTTCTGCTAACGAGGGTAAAAATTTGTGAAGACTATGGACTGAACCCATAAATGATTTCAGTTGCGATAGCGAACTCGGAGCGACTAATTTATCAATCGGGTCCGTTTTACAAACCAACGGCGTAATGCCAGGTTTTGTGATCTGATGGCCTAACCATTTGCATTCATTTTTCGCAAATTGACCTTTTTCCAATTATAAAGCCATATTTTTCTAATCGAGTTTCGCTAAAATCTTCTCTACTAGGGCAATGTGTTCAATTTTGGTTCCTTTTGAAATGACCAAGATGTCATTGATGAATGTGTGCGCGCACGGAAATTCCGAGAGAATGACATCCATCACCCGTTGGAATTCCGCCGGTATAGTTGTCAATGCATAAAATCCCGCCTTGAAACGATACTGCCGGTGGAGTTACCTCCCACCAAAGAAAAATTGCAATGTTTGCTCGTAGTTTCACTTAGCGGTAATTGCCCGTATGCGTATGTCAAGTCCATCGCTGAGAAGAAAACATCCCCTTGTTTCCGTTCGCTTTTTGTTTGGCCCACAATATCCATTAGCTCTTCAAAATTAGGAAATTGATGTTTATTTTTCTGTACTTGCTTATTTAGTTCTCTTGATTCTAGTGCAAGTTTCACGGAACCATCTTTTTTCGCCGTAATGGCAAAAGGGGAGACAAAATATTTATCTGAACATTCCTCCAACTTTTAGATATGACCTTGTTCCAAGAATTTATCGGTTTCTCTATCTACCTTCTCTTGCAACGTTATGGGCACTTGCAAGAGAAGGTAGATAGCCCTTTTGCTGGATCGAAATCAAATTCTTGAAAAACTCTGCCTGCACTTAATAGTTACAAATGCGCCCTACCCTGTGAAAAAGATGGTTGAACTGCTTACTGAAATGTTTTTGCCAATCATCCAAATCCTCATCCATCTCCACAATATCACCTTTCTTCTGGATATTGCAACCCCTGCTCCGCTGGCGCTTGGACCAACATCAATCCCAGTTCTGGCATCAAATCCCGGCCGATAGTAGATGGCCTGCAGCCTCCGATAACGTTGATGGTTGCGTTTGTTGTCCGTCCATTGGATTGGAATGTAACTACCATCCTGTCCAGAAACTTCTGCGGGTTGTTCCCGTAGTCCCGAAACTGATCATCTTTTGGATCCAACTGCTGCAGACGTACATTGCATGTTCCCAAGGTACGTTTCAATTCCCCTATAGTAAAGATAGAAATTGGCGATCCACTATCAATCCAGGCCTGAGTTGGGTGACCGTTGATTCGTAACGCCAGTTTTGCCACCGCAATTTTCAATTCTTCCTCTTGTTTCCGCCGGACCGACATAACAACTTAATCTGTTGAACTGTCCGAGTCCCATCCTTGTGTTGGTGCGTTCGAGTCGGTTACCCATCCGACGGAACCTCTGTAATTAGACACACTCTCCTTCGGGTCGTTTTGAAGTAGCCCTCCGTCGGTGCCGTCCTCATGTTTCAACCCCACGCGTCCCCTATTGGCCGTTCTACGTCCTCGACACGTGCGCTCAAAAGGACCGGTTTCCCCCCCTTTTTTTTATATCATTCAAATGGTATTGTTGTCCTGAACTTGAATTTGATAAGATTTTTCACCTGTGATCATTTTTTGTGAAGTTATGGAGGTTTAAAAATTGCCATTTTGGTGAATTTGATACTATTAACGCGCGATATATTTCGCGTTATCAACGCGTAAGCGCAGACCTAATCCGTCTTTGAAATTGTTCCAAATTGGTTGAGAGAAGCTTATTTGCCATAATTGTTTTGCTACAATGAGCGAAATCTATTCTTTTAAACTTTATATGGCATGTGGGGGGATGATTTCATAAATAAAGTTTCAAATTTTAGAATTTTTTTTTCATTTTTTATTACATTTATTTTTTTTATGTTACTGCTGCTCGATAAACCTGAAAAGGCAGTCGGAACATTCAGGGCTTTGCCCTGATACGAGTAGTATTTTTAAAACTTTAAATAGGTTTTCCATTTTTCATTTTTTTTCTTCAAATCAAAAACGTAGCTCGAAAAATCAGAGAGTCACACTGATACAAATAGTCTTATTTCAAATTTAAACTAAGATAATTTGTAAGCGGGATAAATCTCCACGCTTAGAAATAGCGTTACGCTTTCAGCGGCTTAGGTAAAACTTCAATTAGCCATAAATTAGTCCAGGACATAGAACATTGGCGAATTTCAAACTCCCAGTCATTCATCAAAACGTTTGCAGGGCAAAATATCAAATCACAGTTGAGTTTGTAGAAGTTCATAACTTCATTGGGCTATAAAAATTATCGATAAAACTTTTTACTTTGACTCTGAATTTTGTAACGGATAATTTCTACTACGTTCTAACGCGAATGGAGGGTTTGAGGAATTATTTTTTTTCTTCAAAAACGCCTGGAACTTATTTATGATGCCCGAATTTCATGGAAATCAAAAATACGAGCGCACTTTTCAAAATTACTGCTTGAATGCTTTGGTTAGAAATTCATTGACTGGTTAGAATGAAACTCCTAAGGCAAGTACAATTAATTTAGGAAACTGCAAAACTTATGGTCGTAAACAAGAAAAAACAATTTAACAGTAGAACTCAAGTCAAAATTAAGTCTGCGCTCCCTCGCCTATAATTTTTTCCTGTCTGACCCAAATTTTTTGAAGTCGCCTCTTTTGAAACCTTACAAATTTTACCAAAATGTTTTCTCCCACAGTTTTTTTACCCTCAATAATACTTAAGCCACTTTTTGTTCTGGTAATATCAAAAAAATACCATATGCGATATTATTGAATTTAATAGACTTCGATAGCTGAAATCTCTGGCTTCTGTAAGTTGCTTGTTGAATGTATTCAAGATAAAACCATTGAATGGGCGCATTTTTCTCAGTTAAGAACTCTCGCATTCCAATTAACTTCCAACTGCAACCAAAGATTCATTATACAGTTTAAGAAAATGCCCGTTTGGAGAAAACTTGCGTGTTAAATGCGTCTAAAACAGAGTCATACAATGGTAGGACGCGCTTTTGGAACCTGATCTAAACTACATTTTATGATTGGATAAATTAGATATTTTACCACTGTAAAGTATTTAATATTAACCAATCATGATCCATCTAACTAACAACCCACTTATTTGTAAGTGCTGGAATTACTTGTAATTTCAGCACCAGAGAGATTTGAATTTAACTTAGAAATTAGTTGACTCTCCAAGAAGACTTCAGCAGCCGCAATAAACCAGTATACCCTAGATCTATTGAGCCTAGCAGAGACTAGTTAAACACCCTGAGACTAGATAGTATAAGAGTAAGATTAGGATCGGTATTAGACTAAGAAGTTGCACGAATCTATCCGGCCGAAAATAAGATAGCGTGACGAGCAGACGGTGTACCCTATCCGAAATTACTCTATGAGTTAACCACCTCGGTTCTAACTCATCTGGTGCGACCATAAGTCTCGAACAAGACCTTAATAGCTTAGAATTAACCAAAAATAGATTAGAAATTAGACAAAACATTTTTAAAATGTTACACGACGATAATTTAATCGAAATGTCTCTACGACTAAATAGATCAAAGCCAATATTCCGAACGATAAGAGAACTACCCGGAATTGGAAGAAGACCTCGAACCAGAGACGACATACGACAAAGTAGAAACTTACCAAATAGTTATATGATAGTACGGCAAAAGCCAACACAAACTTTTATATTTAGAATCTTATTAGCAATGAATTTAGATTTTCATTTGCAAACTTAAATCTTGAAGTCAATCTTCATGATCATTTCAGGCGCTAAGCAAAATATTAATATACAATAACGATTGATAAAAAGATCTCAGATCGTTCTCCTAAAATTCTGCAGTATTATATAAAACATGTTTGGAAAATATTTATTGAAAATCAAAACAAAATTAGTAGCATGACAATAAACTGTTAGTAATCATAAAATCATCAGTTGTCCCAGCTTCATCACCTAAACATAACAGCATTCATAAGCTCACTAATATCATTAAAAAACTAAATCTTTTTCTTAAACAAATTTAAACTATTTTAAACTTAAATTCACTTAATTTTAAAATCAGATCATCAAGGCTTATCCTTGGATCTTAATTCATTTTCTATTTAATTAAATTTAAAACTTGATCATCAAGGCCTATCCTTGGATTAAAAAGAACAATTTTGTTCTCCCCCACCCACTTAGCTAGTGTCTAACGACCTCAAACGTCGATTCACTATCCAACCCTTTCAAAAAACCCAAGACTAATAGAAATTTTTCAACAAAACTAACCATTCAAATTAGGATAAACAGTGAAAAACTTCTGTTATTCATCCTTCACTTGAACCCTCCTCTTATCAAGACCCAGGATAACTCGTAGACTTAGTAAGTTTAAAATAGTGTCTAACGAACTACTCGCGTTCTAATTATACCTGAACCTTGTGGATCGATTTACTATTCTCCAACCCTTGAACACAATCACTACCCCTAAGTAAGATTAAGTAAGTTAACACCTTAGCTTATACTAGCCACGAGAAAATAAAAATCATTCTTCGGAATCGATATACTTTTCTCTCCAACCCTGAACAAATAGACCCAGGTTAAGCTAACCAAAAAATCGTAAGGACTAACAATTTAAGAAAATAGAAATCATCTAACAACTTTTTGCATCCGTCATCCTAAACCATATGTCATTTAAAAATCTAGGAAACAAACAAACAATCGTTTTGCACAACTGTGAAATAGAAAACAAAAAATACGACCTTGTAATCACACCTCACACACAAACAGTTGGACAAAACGACAAACACTAAAAAGAAAAATAATAACTAAACAAAAACAAATAACACGAAAAAGATTTTCCAAAAATAGAAACGCATTTTCAGAATCAGAAGCCAGCAATTTAGACGAACTCTATAAATTAAAAGAATCTATAGATAAAAATTGCCCCATACACGATCAATTATTTTTTTCTGACTCAGAAACAACTTCAAATTCATCAAAAAGAGGAAAAAGACGAATAAAAAAGCAATATAAACACAAACCAGTACATTTATACAACTGGAATCAACCAATTAGACACATCGATAATTACCTATTAACAGTCATTAAACGAAAAAATGAGCCAAACACACACTCCAAGTGAAGATTGTCTAGATGATGACGATATCTTCCCCTTCCTCGTAGATGCACCCACTGATAGAGGACAGCATATACTTTGCAAGAATTTACTACTAAATTTATTTGAACCCGGAATCAGCCCATGTAAAGCAGAGTTCCCCGATGTAAAGATCAAAAGACAAATTATTGATCACTATCTGAAAGATATATGTAATTTGACACAACACTACGGAATCTACACCATAGAATTCACCTCACCAAACCCGAATCACCGCAAATATGTAATTCAAACAGACGACCTTGATTTAGAATTTTCAAAAGTATTCTCAGAATATATAAAAAGCATACAATATCATAACTCACAAAGAGCAAACTCCATATTTACTAATGAAGTTTTTGCAATAATATATAGTTATATCTCAATATTAGAAAACGAAATCCCAATCTCAAATGTCTCACCGACAGAGACATCCAAACATATAAAGGTACGACATGAAATCACACTATTTTCAACTTTTCTACATATAATTAAAGAAAATTTCACCAAAGATGATGTTTCACAACATACAAAACATGACTTACAAAAAATTTTGGCATGGTTTATAATAGATTATTTCACACATAATATAGATTTAATTTCACAAGCAAGAAAAAATTTTAGACCTCAAAATTCAAACGATGATACCGCCATCACAGAACAGTCAGACTACGTTTGGGACCCCGAATGGTCTCATTATGCATTTATAAATATCCCACAATCAATTGCAAGCCAAGCAATAAGTACAATATCTTAAATAAGAGATTATGTAAGAGTAGTACCATTAACCATTGACGCAACAGCATTAAACTACAATACATTTTTACCTGATACTCGAAATAACAGTTTAAATTCGATCGTCATACACAATGAAAACCTTAATGGAACTAGAAATCTCACTCAACAAGATATTCAGACACCATCACACTTCATAAATGAAGAAATTGTCCAAACAACAACAACTACACTAAAGTATTTCACCAATACGTCCAAATTTAACAACACCAAGAAATACAAACACTTCGCTAGCACAGGTAACCTTACAATCAACCGTTAAACCTTCGGTTGCTCCAAAATATTCACAAATGGATTACCAAACATATAGACCCATGACAATACCGTCAAAAACACGCAGAACATTCACAAGAAACAATTTTGCGGAACATAATTATAATTATACACATTCATCAAAAACAAACTATCCTCCACGAAATAATAATAATAATCAAATCAGATCTCGATATTGGAATAATCCAATGGCAACAACCAATTCAGAAAATTTTCAAGCTAATCCACATCCTCCACAGGATCATAGTGAAAATTACCCATTCTTTCACCAGAATAAAAATAAAAAACAAGCACCTCATCAAACGGATTACCTATCATCTGATCATGATCATTTACAACCAGATATATTTGCACCATATACCCAAGAATATCGCGGACAAGGAATGCAGAAACCATATACACATCATAGAAATTTTTCTCCACACCAGATAGATACACAAAATCAACAACCAATACAAATGCAAAATCCAATTAATACACAATCTTTTCAACCAATTCAGCCACAAAACCCAATGATTACACACTCATATCAACCAACACAAATGCAAAATGAAATACCACTTCCATATTATCTTCAACAACACGAAATAACAAAAAATCAACTTTCTAATTTTTTCCAAATGCCAAATGCCGCAGAATCACTACAGATGACAATGAATCCATACCTCATGGGTGGATCATCAATAACATCCAAAACACCACTGATGGTATTTACAGGAACAGACCCTGAATATTCTGTAGAAGATTATTTAAATGCAGTAACAGCAAATTTAATTTTAAATATAGGACCTGAACCAATTAATACGCCACTACATAAAAATTGGATACATAGACGCACATCATTGATACAAACAACCTTAGATGACGCAGCTCAAAAATGGTTTTCAGTATTACCTATAGAATTAAAATCAGACTGGAAAAGATTTACACAAGAATTTTCAAAAATGTTTGACTCCGAAAGAAATAAACAACACCAAAGAGTTTTATGTAATGAAATTCGCAGATTACCAAATGAAACCATCAAACAATTAGCAGTACGTATCGAAACACTAGTTCGAAAAGCATATTCATTAATACACACGATTATAAAAACACAAAAATGACAGAAATCTTAATGATGACCTTAACACCTCAATTAAGGAAAATAGCAATAAAAAAGAGAGCATCCCATCCCTCCTCAATTCGAGAGCCCGATATAGATTTTCGAAAACTAGTAGACAAGCTAGAGCAAGCGGAAATCACAATGAAACTTGAAGAAACAGAAAATCTGAAAATACAATATGTTAATCGAATTGAAACAAATACCACAAATATCAATAATATACAGGATTCAGATACAGACCTCGTTGAAAAAATCACTGAAATACTCAATATTTATGAAAAACACCCAAACTTTAAAGGCAAACCATCTTTCAAAAAATGGTGTAATTATTGCCGACGATACGGACATAGTATTTCCGAATGTAGACAAAAACAACAGGACAATCAAAACAAACCTCAAAAATATAAAGAACCGAATAAATCATTCTATCAATACATGAAGAAAGATCAAAATCTACCGAACAAAAATGTATACAGCAACAACAGTTCAGGAAAACCACTACCGAACAATACCAACTACACGAGAAATCAATCACCATATAACTCAAGTTATAGAGGAAGATCACCAGAAGGAAGAAATACACAAAATTCGTCACAAAATCATTACAATAGACCAAATAGTCGAAATAACTACTCCAGATCAAATTCAAATACAACACAATTTGTTTCTAGATCTAATTCCCAATCAAGAAATAATTACTATCCAAACAATCAATCACGAAACTCATCATACAATAGAAATAGAAACTACTCCAATAATCGGAATAGAAGTTATTCAAACAACCGAAACCAGAATAACCCGAACAATCGATCAAGGAATAACTCATATAATAGATCAAACTATAACAGACCAAACAATAATTATCAAAACAGATCACGAAATAATTCACAAAATTGACATTCAAGTTATAATAATCGTTATAGAAATTATTCCCAATCACCACACAGGAATAATAACCATTATAATAATTCTAACAATCGCCACAGAAGTAGTACACCTAAACATCAAAGAAATATTAATCAAGTACAATTAAACCCAGAAACAACATCAGACCCCCCAGGTATTGATGACACAGGAAATAACGAACTACAACTAAATCAAATAAACTGTGAATCATCAGATTCAGAAAGTGATACAGAAAACACTACCTCCATAAATATGATAGCAATCGAAAATGACTACGAACCTATTACATATGAACAACCTTTTTCATCACATATATACGAAAATCAATTAGAACTCCTTCACAATTATTATATTGAACCCATCCATTCTACACAAACGGCACAAGAAACTAACGAAATTAACACTACAAATCAATCCAATGAAAATAATAAAACAAAATGCTTGAATACAAATCACATCTATCAAAATATACAAAAAGAACAACCCAAAGAGAAAATTTGGCCAATACCATTTCTTTTAGAAAGTCCAAAAGTCCAAGAAGCAAAGAATTTCAACCACCAGATCTTGAAATTGATTTTTTAATTGATTCAGGAGCAGAATCAAACATAATAAACATTCCCACATGGAATGAGATAAAATCACTACACCCAAAGCTAACGCCCCTTGAAACATCCGGTAAACTAGCAACAGCACAAGGATCAACATTAGTAAACTATGGAAAAATTCAATTATTTCTTCTCCCCACAAGAACAATAGAACAAAATAAAATTTTAAATAAACCATTTAAACAAATATTCCATATCACTGATATTAAACACAATATCATTGGAATACCATTTATCTCTAAATATATACCAACAATCAACATTTTGAATAGTAAAATACTAATCAAAGATAAATACACAAAAACAAAAGACACATCCCTAACATTTTTTCAAAGATTAAATAAACAACCACCATTCTTTTCAAAATTTTATCCGATATATAATCAACAAAGAAAACACCTGAAACCACTATCAGGAAACATATATAATTTTTCAATAAAACAAAATCACCAATATGATAAAAAACAAAACAAACAACAACTCTATATGTCAGATTTTGAATTCAAACCTATCCATAAGTTTTTCAAAATCACAATTTCATCCATAAAATATTTGAAAAACTCGAAGTCAGATATTATTTCTCTACATGTATACAACAATACACCCTATCAAGTAACATTACCTTTAGGACTTTTAGGCTATTGCGAAACCAACGCTACGATATCACCAATACATGAAAAAGCATACCGCGTAAATAATATACTCCAATTATTAGATATTTGTCAATCTACAATTCTTAATGAAGAATTATCCATAAATAATATAATAAGTAATGAAAAAAGAAATACAGATTATTTCACAAAAACTCCATATTTCAAACCTACATTCAACATAAGTAACTACACAGAGACTCAACAGAAGTTTTTAACAATGTTTAACTTTCAACATTCACAAATAACACAAGACGAATTTGATAAATTAGCCAAACAGCTAATAAAATATTCATCAGTCTATGCAACATCTAAATTTGATGTTGGCAAAATCAGTTCATCACTACATCTCCCATTAAAACCTGACGCAGTTTTCAAAAAACAAAGAGCAAATAAAGTACCAATTCATTTACACGATAAAGTGAACAGATTACTTGATATTTTAGAACAATACAATATAATCTCACCGGTAAACAAAGAAGAACAACCAAAAGGTAACACATTTATCAACCCTGTTATCATCCTAGCAAAAGGAGAATCATTAAAAATAGTTCTAGACGCTAGATACCTTAATTCACTAATAGAAGAATCAAAATGCAATTGGCCTATTGAACCAATACAAGTTATTTTAACAAAAATAAACGGAAAATACTTTACAACCGCAGATATGAATAGTGCATATAATCAAATGCCACTAGATGAACAATCGCGACGCTTAACACAATTTGTTATTGGAAATCAGCAATATGAATTCAACCGCCTATTCTATGGAATATCCATAGGACCAGCAGCATTTTCAGCTTTTATGAGCAAAATTTTTAGACCACTAATACTCAAGAAAAACGCAATCACTTATTTAGACGATGTTTTTTTGCAATCACAGACAAAAGAAGAAATGTTTAAAGTTTTAGAACATTATCACAAAATACTTCAGAACGAAAATCTGAAGGCCGCCCCCGATAAATCACACTTCTTTTTAACACGAGTTAAATTCTTAGGACATAATATAGAAAGAAAAACAATCACCCCATTAAAATCACGCATTGATGCTATTCAAAAACTCCAACCACCAACAAACAAAAAGAAAATCCAAGAATTCCTTGGAATGTTAAATTTTTTAAGTAAATATGTCTATAAAATGCAATTATACCTAAGACCATTTTATAATATACTTAGTCAACAAAATAATTTTGAATGGAACACAGAACATCAAGCACGATTTGAAGAAATTAAAAAACTCCTAACTGAACAAATTTCGAATACAATTCCAGATCCAAATCAACCATTCTATGCAATGTGCGATGCTTCGAGTTTTGGCAGCAATCACACAATGGCACAAACAAAATGAATCTTATATCAGCAAATTCTCGATTATTCACTCAAGCAGAGCTACGACTCTCAACTCTAATGAGAGAGTGTACAGCTATAATATATACAGTAACAGAATATGAATTTCTGATACTTGGATCAAAACATCCAACAGTTCTTTTCACAGATCACAAACCAATCATTTTTCTCTTTACACAAAAATCTAATCCAAATCACCGAGTTTATAGATTTCAACTAATTCTAATGAAATTCCCAAACTTACATATAGTTTGGACAGCAGGAAAAAATCTTGCATTACCAGACACATTAAGTCGAAATACACCACCTGAATTACTTACACGTAAAACTACAGTTGAAATACCCAAAAAAATAAATATCTACCTTGCAGAAAACGAAACATCACCCCGACTAGAATGCAAATATGCAGTAAAAACTGACGTTGAACAATCACAGATAAACAATCTACAACAATTCCCACTCTATTTAGATTGCCAAAATAATCACTACGAAGTTGATCTACTTGGAACATCAACTTTCAAACCAATTCCATACTCACAATGGATAAAAAATAACACCCAACAAAAAAGAGTAAAACAACACTCGCATAAAAAAGACCTTTTTCCATTAATTGAAAAAGAAAACCTAACTGATAAAATAAATTTATCAGGACCACAAACAAACGATTCAAAATACACAATAAATCAAGTATTTGACCTCCATGACCCACTTGATACAATTCCTTTATCTAAATTAGAAATAGAAAACTTTTTTCTCCCCCCAACAGATAAAATTACAATTAATACTTTGAAACAATATCAAAATCTTGACCCAGTAATTAGGCAACTAAAATCATGGCACAAATATAAAACTAAACCCGTCAAGGCAGATACAACTATTTTAGGAAATAAAACACTCCTCCGATATTTTCGAAAATTCAATAATACAACAATTAACGAAAACACAGACCTTCTAGAATACAAATTAAATGAATCTACAGTTCCCTGTCTCATTCTAAGTATGATTCTTATAGCTTTTAATATTTCACATACACAAAACATTAAAGGACACTCTGGATCAGAGAAAACATATTCAAATTTCATACAAAACTTTTATTTTCCAAATGCACCAATTTGGATAAAAGTACTATGCAATGATTGTATAGTATGTCAGCTAAATAAACCTTATCCAAATCAAAAACAAATAGCACAAAAACAAGATTTTAAAGGACAAAGTTTGTACTTTAACCACCGTATTTCATTTGATACAAAAGGACCAATTTCACCCTCATCCGAAGGAAACTCCTACATTATGGTAATTGTTGACGCGTTTACACATTATGTAGCACTTAACCCAGTACCACATTGTAACGCTTATTATGCTTACACAACACTATATGAACACTGGATAGCCAAATTCGGACTACCAGAAATTCTAGTTACAGATAACGGTACAGAATTCATAAATAATGAAATTATCACACTATGTCATCTATATAACATCAAACACAAACCAAGTACATCTCACGCACCTTGGACAAACGGCTTAGTCGAAGGTATGAACCGTTCGCTACAAGAATATCTTAGATGTATCATCAATGGAAATGATACAAGATATACCGAATGGTCAGCAGATGTAAAACTATTTCCCTTAGCATATAATTCACAAACCACGACAACTCTAGGAATGTCACCATATGAGATGGTTTTTAATCAAAAGCCACGCAATCCGATTATGTTTACAGCAAACTCTCATAAAAATGCACAAAGTTATTGTCAACCGAATAAAGAATCAATTTGTTACAACTTATCTTTACATACACACGATGAAGATCATTTTCATCACCCACAAATTCTTAAATTAACCTCCGGTACACACACCGAATGGATTTTAAACAGAGATAAAAAACACAATGAAATTTACCAAAAAGTAACAAAAAAGTTGTTACAAAGACAAAACATTAATGAACAAATAAATTCACGCTTTACACCAGCCTCCGATTTAAAAATTGGAACATTTATTTTAATACCCAATTTTAACACTCAAAAAAGAATCTCTAAAAAACTACAACCCCTTCGTAAAGGACCATACCAAATAATTGCCAAACCCACTGATGTCACATATAAAATTACCGACTCAGACAAAAAAGAAATTGTTCAACACCGAAACAACCTATTACCTTATTACCCAAAAGAGTACGCACTACGCGAACTAACTCAATTATATTCTTTCACAGGTTTAAAAGTTATTCAAAATTATCCACATACGGAAAATAAAACAAAGGAACAACATGACATTCACCTCGAAAACCAAAATAAAAAATCAACTACAACAAAAAACAATATAAGAAAGCTAGATCAAAATACACCACAAAAAGAAAGAAAAAATAGAAAAATGATAGAAAAAATAATACCTCAAGAACAAATCGACAAATCAGAACATAGAGAGTCATCACGACTTAGAAATCAACCACGTAAAAACTATAAAACATTCATTCCACAATCTAAAATATTAAAGAAAGTCGAATTTCAAAAACAGCTTTAAATTTATATTTAATAATTTTTGCACCTCTGAAATATTTTGAACTTTCATTTTTCAAAATAACATGCTGACAAATACGCAACGATTCTAGTTCATAATTAGCCAATAGGATTCATCCAATCCGTCACCTTCTCTAACTCTAACACAGATCAACTAGACGAACGATATTAAACTCCAGGCATATCTATAACTATAACTTTGCGACCTCCAGGTCAAAAATAAGCAAACCATTCCAACTTGACAACTAAAATAAATATCACCATAATATCATAACCCTCCCTTATCTAATAAACCAAAGATCAACAATATTTCCCCAACTCAGACCTCAAATACCCCCCAAACAAATATGTTAAATTAGCCTAAAGTAAAAGAACGACCATTTTAATTAGCCTAAAGTATAAAAATCTCAAAAATACCCCAGATCATTTGACAAATGAAAATAAAGACAAAGAAGACCTCCCGATCACCATAAAATTTGCCCCCAACAATTTTTTCCAAAACTCGACCCACTTGTCAAAAAACCAATAAATAATTCAACCACACTTAAAAATTGCCTCAAACAACAAAAAATATTCGATCGAGAAGCCATTTCTTAAATGCTCTTCTCTCGACCAGTTACCATAATTCTAAACATTCTCGCATACTTTTTCACAATATTTAAACCTTTCATCATATTTCTTTTTGATACCTTTGAATCTTTTATAATAATCTTAATCATTTTTTGCAATATTTTTTAAATTTTCTATTCCATATTTGAACTATAACTCCAGCTTTCAAAAGCTATTGACTATATCCACAGGTACGATTCACAAAACTTATCTAAATGATACGAACCATTTTTAGTATAACAGATATTTTTTTTTTACAAATTTTTTTACTATTTGTAATTTTTATAACATTTCTATCATCCCTCATCTTGACAATATGCAAATGTATAAAGAAAGCAATTATCACATTCGCCCTAGCAACAATCCTCCTAATACTTTTTCTAGAAGAATACTACAATAAACATAAATTTTTTCACTAAAAGAATAGATCAAAAACCATCAAAAATTGCTAACCAACAATCACACAGTCAGTCTTCACCGACATCATCCCAGGAAAACCCGACACCACCTTCAACTACCCAAAACCCCCAAACATCTACACGAATTTCTTTTCAAGATAACCCATATACCTTTGAAGAACGACACGCTCGCTTATCAGAACCACTAGAACCAGTTCAACGACAAGCACCTCTAAGCGAACCAACATATAACTTATACCCAACACTACCACAAGAATTAAGTAGAATACGAAATCCTAGTCAAAACCAAAATACAGTCGAAATAAATAGACAAATTATACATCCTCGACGAAACAGAAATTTTCAAACTCCCCGAGTTCATTTTGATATACCTCAATCCCCATCACAAAGTACACCAGAAAACCCCATTGGTATATTACCAGAAACCCCTACGCTTCTTTCACAACGTAGCACCTCAAGCCTACCATCAGAATACTTAGGTTCAACACCAACATCTGAACAAATACGTGAAAATCCCTTTAACCCTACAAACCAAACATCACGACTACCATACTGGACAACACATTCATTCACACAAGGTGAACCAAATTTAATCAATGATCCAATAGATATTTCTACGGATACAACAACATCCTCATCACTACCAGAAACATTATCACTACCATCAACACCATCAATAAGCCAGATTTCACCACCACCTTTTAACTTAAATTTCCCAAATAACCTCGACGCTAGATATCGAGAACAATCATCAACAAATATTCCTTTAAGACTAGACTGGAATACATTCACAGCACCTCCACCATTATTTGGACAACACCTAGAAAGTAACCGACTCCACAACTGGGCACTAAATAGACTACAATATAGACAAGACATTCACGAAGACATTCGTGCTCATAACATCCAAATACTCCAACAGAATAGTCTACAAATAAAATTTGAAATCACGGTTAAATTAAACAACATTACTCAACATCCCTATCCATTAAATCCACCAAATATAACAGCTCAATCCCTACCACCACCATTTATAACAACTGAAGTAATATACAAATACGACAGATATACCAAAAAGACAATTGGTTACATCACATTTTATAACCCATACTCAGGATTGTCATATACATGTATATTCTAAAAATTTTAATTTTTCTCCAACTCCTTTTTCTAATAACCTCAAAGGAAAACATAAACCCTTCCCCCCGCACAAGACCCCAAGATTTATTAGTAACACATTACGATTGTGACGAAAACGAACAAAAAACATTACACAAATATGCAATAAATCAAGTATCACAATGCGAAACAGAACCACAAGCTATAGAAACAACAAATGTAATAGCAACACTTTATTCAAAAGCCCGAGCAACAACAGTTAAAGGATATAAATTCACAGCGACATTTTCCGAAAAGAAAGTACATTGTTCACAAGTCTCAAATGGAAATAAAAACCGACTTGACCACGAATCATTCTACCAAAGTAATATCGAACGACTTCTACATCTCAATCCCGAAGATTGTAAAAATGAGTTACTAAGACTCAATATCACAAGAAATAAAAACACTGATAGAAAATTAGTATATTTCCAAGTTTTTGCAGATTCTGCACATCAAGCAGAACTTGAAAGATATCAAGGACATATAAAATTAGATGAAAAATACCCATACAACGGCGCACACGGAAGATTAACTTATGATATACACGATAAACACTGGATACCACACATTGGTATAAATGACCCATCAAACTGCAAAGCAGACACAAAAAATAAAGGATATCAAGAAATCATGTTTTTTGATTGGAAAATACAACTCGAAAAAATACAACTCACACGCGATTTATCAGACAACACAATGATCTATCAAGGAATTAGATTACCTTGTAAGAACGACCAAGGCTATTGTGACCCTACAACACGAACACAAGCAACAATTGTTTGGTTCCCTGAAGACACATGTACAACATTTCAAGTAGCAAAAATACACGCTCGTATGATAAAATTTCACGAAAAATATTTCATACAATCAATTCCATATGAACAAGTCCATACATCACGAAGACAAAGTTCTAATTTTCGAAACATACACAATATAGAAAATAAATTGACACGTTTTCAAATATATCAAGAAACAGAACTTGCATGTAAATACAGAAATCCACTTCACAAAACACAATACTCCGAGATATTAGTTGAATACGAAAAAGGATTCGACATGACCACTGGAAAAGTAAAAATCGATCCCCATTCGCCACAAGTCACCCTATAAACGAAGGAACATCATATATACCAGTTGATTTTCAAAAAAGTAAAAATCAACCTGGTGGACATCTAAAGCCCCATGACACTAGAAGCACACGTTTACAAGAATTATCACTAATGAATAGTACATATTTCGGTAACATCCACTATGATATTCACCTAGATATGAAATTAGTATACACAATTAGCCGATTTTTTCAAGAAATGTCACTATCTGAATTAGAAACACTTCACCAGCTATGCGAATTAGAAAGGACACAAATCCTACAATCACTTGCACTAGCAGTATTAAAAATACCCTACGCAGGATATTTACTATCAGGAAATAGATCAAATTTTTTAGATTATGAAGGAAACATTTTATGGTTTTATACCTGTACCAAAAAAGTATCACCACTATATGTTTTTGAAGATAAACGATGCTATAAAAGAATCCCTATCTTTTATAAGAATAAAGTACACTTCGTTGACACACTTTCAAGACGAACCTATTTCTGGGATACCGCAGTCCCATGTGGATCAGAAAATAGCCACAATGTAGTTCAACTGAACCCTGATGAAGATAAATATTATTTTCTTACTCCATACCCCACATTAATGCAATCACTCAAAAAATTTTCACCTGAAAGCATTAGAGCTATTGTTCGAAACCCAAATATTGACTTACAATCAATTGGAATATATTCAAAATCCGATATACAACATCACATTAAAACACAACAATTCCAAGAATTATTAACACAAATGGACACGATACAAAGACAATCAATTGACCAAAACTTACGCAAACTTGCCGAAACAGCAGGATTTGCAGATATTTATACACAAGACTATAGCGGATATTTTAAAGACATTAAAGACTATATATATATCTAAACTGTGAAAAATACCGACCACAAGATATTTCACCTATAAATATTTTTAGCTTTGTTACACTAAAAAATGAAATTCTCGATTTTCTAGGATGGCCCTACTACATCTTAGAAAAATTGACTATTTTATACGCAATGTTTAACTTTATAGGATTTCTTTTTTGGCTTTTAAAAGGAATCTATAATACATGCGCTATACACACACAAGTAAATAGACAAGCAAGTGTAGCACGCATACTATTTGCAGGATTTTTTGGAATTTTTTCATCATCAATAAACAAAATTCTTTTAGATGCACAAATAAAGGAATACAACACAAAAATAGCAACAAGACAGAACACATACGACGAAGAACATAACAATGTAGACATTACGCCTACAGCACCACAGTTACCACCACTACCACATAACCACCCATTATCACTAGTCCCACGAAATTTTCGAAATTTAGCAATAACAAATAATCCAAATTTTAGACCAACTATATCACAAAGTCCCATTCAACATATAATGACACACCATTCACTAGATGAAAATACATATGAACAAATCATAGAACAACCCCATACCACCGCTTTTCAGTCTCAAAATAATATTTTTTTTAGCCCACGATGAGCCGACAACTTGGATCCCTACACCGCTCAAATTCACACCCAACCAACCTCAATTACAATGATTCCACTTTTTGCTTTCCCACCACCCGATTTCCCAACCAATAATATAACATCAGGCATGAATTCAGACACTAATTCACACATCTCAGTTTTATACTCCATCTCACAACTCAATAACCCAGATATTGAAACCCCTGACGAATTTGCAGACTCTGAACCATCTCCATCCAATAATTTTCAAACCAATCCCTCAGTTTTTTCGAAACCCCCTTTTCAACCAATCCCACCATATAACCCACTCCCATCCATTTCTACACCCTCCTATGCTTCACAAGTTACCCCAACCTACTCTTCACTTCATTCAGATCGATCATCCAATTCTCCAGACACCCCCCAAATCTCCCAAGAACTAGATAATTTTATCACCTTACAACAACAACCCTTCCACCTTGAAAACCCCACTATAAATCAGATTTCATCCACAATAGAATCATCAAACCCACCTACCCCTACACCCTCTTCAGCTTATACCGCATCATTAGCACCATCATCCACATCCACCGAATCATCAATTAGCACTAATAGAGCTTACCGCACTTTCAAAAGAAAATTCCCAAACCATCCATTCCCAACAAAACCAGGAACAGCCCGTGAATATATTAATCATCCAAATCACACTAACACGAAAGAATTTTTAGCAATCACCTTACCTTCATTTCCACAGTATACTTTGAACACCCCTACAGATACTAACGATACACGTAGCTTTGTAGATGAACAAGTTTTAATGCCTACACTTCATTGGACATCAAATTATCATTTTACTAACCCCCTTTGCCTACCTTTATCTAATACTCACATCGATATAGAACGAAATCAAGATATGCTATATCGACTCACTACACCACTAACACATAGACAATTTACTTACATCGGATATAAAAAATCACTAAAAACATACACTGCACCCCGAGCTAACGAATATACGCTAGAATATTACGATCATAACATCATCCGAACTAACCAAGACCAATTTTTAGATGATGATCGCTTCGCTAACCCAAAAATCACAGAAAAATTTTTCATCAAAACACCATATGTTTTTACACTCAATATATTTGATCGCAAATTCGACCACATCATTTCTGAAGCACTAACCGACACACAAGCTTACGAAAGTTTTAAAGAAAGATTTCAATTATTTTCACTAGCCTTTCATTTCCTTGCACCACATGAACGAGATTTGCACTGCTCACATGACATTATGTTACGCACTAAACAAACCCACACATATACATATTACCGCTTTATACAAAATCACTTTGACCTACACACTCCATCAAGACAACCACACCATCGTTTTCAATTTATTAACTCTAAATACACATCACCATTTTTTCTTAACTTCACATATTGCATCAAAGATACTAACCTTCACGGTATTCTTCGCAATTATGATCCCATAACCCAAATGTATATTTTTTGTCCCATCACAAAGACCTTCAACGCAGAAGAATCCAGACCCTTCCTTATCCCACATGAATTTGTTCAACCTATAGAAATCCCCATATTAGAATTCATCCACAACACTAAATATAACCACAAATTATATAATCTGATCCAAAACACACCTTATGATTTTGCAGTTGGCACTGAAGAACTAAAAACCATTAAAGCACTTCAATTGCTTTGGCCACTGCTTCAAACTAAAAACATCATTCGCATACTAGCAAAGTTACTAACAAATTCCGACATAATCCACGACATCTTCCCCCACGGTTTTTTCCCCGAAGACTAACAGGTAAGTATAATTTATACATATACTAATAAATTTAAAATAAAACACTAACCATTCTTTATCCATGTTTTATTTAGATTTTTAGTCTTCATCTCACTATCATCTGCAAAATACACAAAAGAAAAATAAAAAATAGAAAACTTCTTCAAATTGTCCCAAACTCTAATAATCTTTTGCACCAGCTAAATTAAATAAAATTCATACAAATGTAATAAATTAATTTATAAATTATTTCCCTAAAAGCAGTAATTCTAATAATGATGAAAATTTGTAACTTAATTTTTCCCCAAAACAAGCAATAAAATTGAAATTCTATGTAGTAAATTAATAAAACGCAAATGCAGTACTAACCTTTTGATATTTTCATTCACTCGCACAAGAATTCTATCCAAACTCGCACAGCTCGCCCACGAAGAATTGTTTAAATAATGAATTTCAGTTTCAAGCTTTCACACTCAACAACTCTAACACACGATAACAAGTTTCAAACTTTCCTTTAACCCGGTTGGAAAGGAATTATATACTAAACAAAACTAACCAATGCAGCTTACTAAACACCACAACACATAGAATAACAGCATGACTAAGAAAAGGAAACCAACGGTACCCAAACCGGATTAACCCAGTTTAAAACTGGATAATTTATTCTTTTGAAGACTATTATAAAGTCTAAGAAAGAAATAATAAAACACAAAAAAGTCGAAAGACAAACCCATACCAAAAACAATTTGATTTTTGAAAAAAGGACACAACCAACGAAACATAAGAAAAACCACAATAAACCCAACATAAAACGTTATCACATAACAGGACCTCTCACAGAAACCGCACGAAATCATACTCCCACTCCTGGCCTAACCCACCAGAGAGGACGTCCTGAGCATGCTCTATAGCCGACCTAACCCACCGCGCTACATCCACGTTTTGTGACCACACTCCTATTTTTACTAAGAGGTACTCAAGGGTGAGTAACTCTTCAAAATAACTGAACTAAAACAGAAAGCTTTTGTGAAAACAACTAACCAAAATCATAACTAAAACACTAAACTAATAAAAATTTTATAAAATGTAAATTATATCTTGCAGTATATAGATCAGCATACAACACCAAAGACGAACATCCAAAGACAAAATGACCCCACTACACTCGAAAAAGAATGGCCAACCACAATCAATATGCCGCCCACAATCACAACTCAAAGGATTTAGAGTACGACTTGACTTCGCAGAAAAGGACTTCATTGAACTAGAACAATGACCACCTCGATGTTCAAGTATACGTACAGATCCGAGTAACCAGGCATCCCCTCCACGCACAATCTCCACGCCATTCCCAGACAAGGTCAAACACAAAGAAGTTCTCTACATGAAACGAAAAAACGTGTCATAGCCAACCAGTCTGAAATCAGATTTGAGTTTGTTGCGAAAACCCAGTCGTTGTCATGAGAAGACACAACGATTGAATCTGGAACTTCTCTAACAAGAGAACCCAGACGAAATATGATGTTCGCCAAATACCATCATCCATCTTTTGAATTGCAGAAAGACTATTCTAAAAAACTCTGTAAAACCCGGATGGGTGGAACCTGATCTAAACTACATTTTATGATTGGATAAATTAGATATTTTACCACTGTAAAGTATTTAATATTAACCAATCATGATCCATCTAACTAACAACCCACTTATTTGTAAGTGCTGGAATTACTTGTAATTTCAGCACCAGAGAGATTTGAATTAAACTTAGAAATTAGTTGAATCTCCAAGAAGACTTCAGCAGCCGCAATAAACCAGTATACCCTAGATCTATTGAGCCTAGCAGAGACTAGTCAAACACCCTGAGACTAGATAGTATAAGAGTAAGATTAGGATCGGTATTAGACTAAGAAGTTGCACGAATCTATCCGGCCGAAAATAAGATAGCGTGACGAGCAGACGGTGTACCCTATCCGAAATTACTCTATGAGTTAACCACCTCGGTTCTAACTCACTTTGCCAAAATTATTATATATCGCATTTCAATTGACATCAATTGCGACCAAAAACTGTTTTCGCAACTTTTTTATTGCGAGTTTTGCGAAAAATGAATCATTTTTAAAATCTTGTCTGTTTTCATATTATTCTAAAGATAACCGCTGGTTTTTTCTCACCATTATATCCGAAATTAGGCAAATAATTAAAAAGCATAAAGTATTAAACTTTTTAAATGCAACAGCTACATTTGTCGTTAAGTAGCTCGCACTGCATTGTTGATCATTTAGAAAATGCATGGTCAAAACCCTTATTTAAACAATAAACAAACCACCTGAAAGTTAGATACCTGGTTCGTAAACGAAACTTCAAAACAAACTTGATAACAATTAAATGTCAGCTGTACTTTAACTTCAAGTATTCAACCAATTATCAAAAACTGTTCTTTCAACTTGACAGATACCTTGCCCGACCCATGAGTTGAAACCTCGTCGAATAATTTTTCTCTAAATAATTGGTTACATAGCATTATTTAGACAACCGCGTATTCAGACTCGTCAGTATTTAGACAAATACCTTTTCAACCAATCACAATCGCGACAAAGAAAAAATTAATAAATAAGTGTTATTTATTTTGGATTGTTTGTCTTTTCTCGATTCTGATTGGATCATACAAAATTTGTCTAAATACTGACGAGTATGAATACGCGGTTGTCTAAATACAGGCTGCACTCCAAATAATTGATCCTTCTGTTAACCTTCGAAACACTTCAACCAACTCTATTCTAGCGATTACACAAAGCCTAAATTTGCCATGTGAAAAACACTGGGCTACAACAAGTAAGCAGACAAGACATTTGATTTCAACAAGCAAATGAATAAAAATTTTTCTTTTGTCTTTGTCGTTTTCTTTGCAAAAAGTTCGGATATAAGCTTGAAATTTTAACACGCGCTGGATGAAACTATGAAGAAGGACTAAGTTTGGTCGAAATTCGAGCAATCTTGCTTTGCAAGCGTAAAATAGCCAGTATATCCTAGGTCGGAAAGTGTTTTTTCAGAGGTGTTCTTGATGTGGAAACATCCTTGCAAACAGCATAAAACGTTGGAACTTAAGGGCTCAAAATTAGCTTTTTGGGAGACAGATAACCCAGGATTACCATTTAGAATGCGGAAAAACGACTCACATTTTAATTGAAAGTGTGTTTTTGTTCGGCGGCAAAAAAGGGTAAAATATATTCATGTAATTTTGCGCGAATGACTGCAATGAGCTGGAAAAAACTAATCCAGCAACTTTTTTTTGGAATACTGACGGCTTCAATCTAAAAACATTTACGTTGTCGTTGAAAACTGACAAGTATTTGTGATTCAGCGCGTCAAATGAGCGTCAAATGATTGTGCGTCAAATCAGTTACAACCGTTTTTTGACGTCGGACCGTGTCACTCTTTCAATTATTCTGTATGTGTTTTTTTTTTCGCGGTATGAATGGTAGTCAAAGGTTATTAGTCTCCCAAAGAACTAAATTTGATCCCATGAATTCAAATTCTCTGTGCTGTTTGCGACTATGGTTCAACATCAAGAACATCTCCGAAACTACTTAGGATATACTGAATATTTTACGCCTTCAAAGCAAGACTTCTCTGTTTCAACCTGGCGTAGTCCTTCTTTCTAGTTTCAACTAGCATATGTTAAAACTTCAACACTTTATCCTATTTTGCTGCAGAGAAAAAAAACAGCAATAAAAAAGCAGTTCGTTAATTCGGTCGTTAAAATGAAGAGTCTACTCATTTTTTGTAGCCCGGTGTATAATTTATTTTTATAGAGTTGAGAAGCTGCGACTTCCAGCTTGTGAACTTTTTTTTAAATCTGTCAAATAAGAAGAATTTTCTGTTATTACCTCAGTTCACAAATAATGCAATCCAATTGACATCGGCAACTAGAAGTTTCATAGACAGTTTGAGAAAAGACAAGTGCTTTACATTAGAAGCACAACTGTCGATTTTATTTCAGCCATTTTGTCCAATAAGCCAATTTGCACTGTCTGTAATCCTGAACTTTATAAATAACAAGAAAAAGGCTATATCTTGAAGCTTTATTTCATGACAGCTACATATGTCGTTAAGTAGCTCGCACTGCATTGTTGATCATTTAGAAAATGCATTGTAAAAACCATTATTTAAACAGAAAACAAACCACCTAAAAGCTAGATACCTGGTTCGTAAACGAAACTTCAAAACAAACTTGATAACAATTAAATGCCAGCTGTACTTTAACTTCAAGTATTCAACCAATTATCAAAAACTGTTCTTTCATTGACATACACCTTGCCCGACCCACGAGTTGAAAGCTCGTCAAATAAATTTTCTCTAAATAATTGGTTACATAGCAGTATTTAGACAACCGCGTATTCAGACTCGTCATTATTTAGACAAATACTGTTTCCACCAATCACAATCGAGACAAAGAAGAAATTAATAAGTAATTATGATTTATTTTGGATTATTTATGTCTTTTCTCGATTCTGATTGGTTCATACAGTATTTGTCTAAATACTGACGACTTCAGTATTTGTCTAAATACTGACGGCTTCAATCTATAAACATTTACGTTGTCGTTGAAAACTGACAAGTATTTGTGATTCAGCGCGTCAAATGAGCGTCAAATGATTGTGCGTCAAATCAGTTACGATCGTTTTTGACGTCGGACCGTGTCACTCTTTCAATTATTCTGTATGTGTTTTTTTTCGCGGTATAAATGGTAGTCCAAGGTTATTAACCTCCCAAAGAACTAAATTTGATCCCATGAATTCGAATTTTCTGTGCTGTTTGCGACTATGGTTCAACATCAAGAGCATCTCCGAAACTACTTAGGATATACTGAATATTTTACGCCTTCAAAGCAAGACTTCTCTGTTTCAACCTGGCTTAGTCCTTTTTTCTAGTTTCATCTAGCATATTTTAAAATTTCGACCCTTTGTCCTATTTTGCTGCAGAGAAAAAAACAGCGATAAAAAAGCAGTTCGTTAATTCGGTCATTAAAATGAGGTGTCTACTCATTTTTTGTAGCCCGGTGTATAATTTATTTTTATCGAGTTGAGAAGCTGCGACTTCCAGCTTGTGAAATTTTTTTTTATCTGTCAAATAAGAAGAATTTTCTAATATTACCTCATTTCACAAATAACGCAATCCAATTGACATCGGCAATTAGAAGTTTCATAGACAGTTTGAGAAAAGACAAGTGCTTCACATTCTAAGCACAACTGCCGATTTTAGTTCATCCATTTTGTCCACAAATTAGCCAATTTGCACTCTCTGTAATCCTGAATTTTACAAATAACAAGAAAAACGCAATATCTTGAAGCTTTCTTTCATGGCAGCTACATATAAGGTCAAGTTGCTATTATTGATTTGTTGAGCAATAAAAAAATGATAACCGAAAAATAACCAGACTGCTCGTATGAGGGCAAAGCCCTGAATGTTCCGACTGCCTTTTAAGGTTTTATGGAGCAATAATAACTCTAAAAAATTAAATGAAAGAAAAAAATTTTTTTTTCTAAAATTTAAAATATTTCATGAAAATCATTCCCCCAAACGCCATATAATGTACAAAAGGATAGATTTGGTTCCTTGTATCAAATCAATTATGGCAAAAAAGTTTCTTTCAACCAATTTGGAACGATTTTAAGACGGATTAATTCTCCGCTTACGCGTTAATAGCGCGAAAAATATCGCGCGTTTATTGTTCCAAATTGGCCAAAACGGCAATCTTTAAACCCCCAAAACTTTATGAAAAAAGATCAAAGGTGAAATATCTTTTCAAAATTGAACAACAACACCTTTTGAATGATATAATAAAGATTCCGTCAAAAATGGCTAGTTAAAAAGTCGAAATTTGTCTGAAGAAAAAAAACCCACCCCGAGCACAAATATTCCGTTACTTTCGTATCGAAAGTCGAAAACAAAAACCGAAAAACAGATGCCTGGTTCGTACTCAAAACTTCAAAAAATGAAGTAAAATAGCTTCTGCATTCCAGCCTGTCACTAAAAAACTGTTCTTACAACTTGGCAAACACAATGCACATTCAACTTGTTGCAACCGTGTCAAAACGCAAACGTACAAAATTTTTGTAACCCTTTTGGTCACATTTTTATATCTTTCTGTCTTTTAGAATTTTTACCACAAACTCGCGTTTTTTTTGTTTTTTGGCTCTCCCTCAAAGTTAGCATAATGTGACGCTGAAGGCGCCGTTAGAAAAGTTATAGGGTCAGTCAGCCAAAAAATGATATCTCAAAATAGTACAAAGCAGGGGAGCCCTCTCCCGAAATCCACTGGTGAGTGGATATCATAATACTTTTGAACAATCTTTAGAAGTTTTCAGAAAAGTCCACCAATGAAAATGTTAAGCTATTTTCTAGCTTCTAGCGAAAAGATAGTCACGAGAACGAGAAAAAATAGCCAACTCATTTTAAAAAATCAAAATTTTATAGCTAAACCACAAATGAAAAAAGTCAAATGAATAATTCACCAAGGAAAGGCGGGCACGTAGTTCTTAGAGCTGTTTGGATATATAAACGTCAGAGGTAAAACTAGATTAAGTTGAAAGAACTTAAGCCCTAAAGCATCAACCCCCCACCCCTGTGACAATAAAATATAAAGAGCGGCTTTTAGCGACAAAAATGAGAGTCAACTGTTAAATACCAGGTCGTTCAGCATACCTTATTATGAAAAACCAGTTCTCGGGTTTTTGAATACTCACTTTTAATCATGAGAAAATATCTTTAGTTTTTGCTTCAATCTATATATTTCTATACTTCATCAACTCAATTAAGCATTGGATTAATTGAAGCTCACTGATTTCGTTTGCTTTTACATAGGTTTTGCTGTGAAGTTGTTGTTCCGACTTTCGATACGAAAGTAACGGAATAATTTGCTCGGGGCGGGTTTTTTTTTCTTCAGACAAATTTCGACTTTTTAACTAGCCATTTTTGACAAAATTGTTTTACATCATTCGAAAAGTAGTGTTGTCCTGAGCTCAAATTTGAAAAGATATTTCACCTGTGATCTTTTTTCCCAAAGTTACGGGGGTTTAAAGATTGCCCTTTTGGCTTATTTGGGACAATTAACGCGCGATATATTTCGCGCTATTAACGCGTAAACGGAGAGTTAATCCGTCTTAAAATCGTTCCAAATTGGTTGATAGAAGCTTATTTGCCATAATTGATTTTTTACAAGGAGCGAAATCTATCCTTTTGTACTTTATATGGCGTGTGGAGGGATAATTTTCATAAAAAATTTCAAATTTTAGAAAAAAAGTTTCATTTTATTTTATTACATTTAATTTTTTGATGTTATTACTGCTCCATAAAACCTTAAAAGGCAGTCGGAACATTCAGGGCTTCGCCCTGATACGAGCAGTCTTGTTTTATTCGAAAATAGTTTTTAATAAAATATAAGCTAGTCCAGGAACTTTCTTAACTATTATCAAACACAATTTAAAAAAAATTCGCTGTTTAATCTGATGTTTCACTCGAAATAGCGACAAAATAACTTTTTGTAAAAAAAATGGGTTATCTTATTTAGCTTTTTCCTTATGATTATTCAAAAGAAAACCAAAAACAAACAAGAGTGCTCGTTTGAAAATTGTTTATGAAAATCATCCCCCCACACGCCATACAAAGTACAAAAGGATAAATTTCGCTCCTTGTAACAAACTAATTATGGCGCATAAGCTTCTTTTAACCAATTTGGAACGATTTTAAGACGGATTAACTCTCCGCTTACGCGTTAATAGCGCGAAATATATCGCGCGTTAATTGTCCCAAATTGGCCAAAAGGGCAATCTTTAAACCCCCGTAACTTTATGAAAAAAGATCAAAAGTGAAATATCTTTTCAAATTTGAGCTCAGGACAACAATAGTTTTCGAATGATGTAAAAAATTTTTGTCAAAATGGCTAGTTAAAAAGTCGAAATTTGTCTGAAGAAAAAAAAACCCACCCGAGCACAAATATTCCGTCACTTTAGTATCGAAAGTTGGAACAAAAACGTTTTTATAATTGAATCACCTATAGCATCCATTTCAAAAAAGATTAACTTAAAAACAATACCTCAATTTAGACGGGATAAAATGTTGACGAGGAAAAATCCGAATGTAAACTTTTTTGAGAGTCATAGCTTATGAATTAGATAAGGCCAGATGAAAGTTATAATAGGGTTTGAACAATTTTAAACTTTCAAAATTACTATTCAAGTGAATTTATTTTTTCTACAAGGATGATTTTCGCAAACAAGTAGAAAAAAAACAATTACAAAAATTTTGACACAAATTAAACAAAAAGGTTATACAATTTTTATGTGGGGTGGTTTGTTTCTCAAAAAAAGTCTTTTTCTTTGAACTTTTTCTCAATTCGCTTCAAGTTCATTTGCCAAACCGAAGAAAGTGCAAATGGCTGAAACTTGAACACCTAAATTTTAAGTTTTAGTCAAAAGTACAAAGTTACGAATTCAACGCTTGAGTGATAAATTGGTCGAATATGAACCTGAAGAGCATATTCTACATTCATCTTTTTTGCAATCAATCTTTAGGTACAATGGATGTAAAGCAAAGTATGGGTGTAAAAGCTCATGGATAACCAATGTTGTTATTTATTCTCGACAGAAAATCAAATGCAAAAACTGGGAAAACTAATAAATCTGGTGGCCTGGTGGTGGGCGCGCTTCCAGGCATTTTCATAATCATTTGGTTTCTCGGTTGTGGCAAGCTCGCAGTGTTCAATTTAGGCATTGTGTAGTTTGCGAATTGAATAAGCTGCAAAAGCACTCCATATTTATGTGAAGCCAAGCTAGCTGTTCAAATATTGCACCAGAAATAGCAAAATTTAGCACTTTTTATGTGTAGCCGGTCTCTCGTTCAATTCGTCTTCACTTCTTCACTTGATTTCTTACAATGACGTTGTAAACATCGGAGGTTTTCACGACGTATAACTTTATAGATTGTGAAGCTTCTTTTAGCTCAATGCTCAAATCGAATACTTTCCAAATTGTCTTTTCTGCTAGCGGTAACTGGTCGGAAAGTTCGCTCCGGCTCTCCGATAAAGCTAGGATTTTCTCCAGTAAAAATCAAATCGGTTTTCGAATTACATGTACTCTAATCTTTGTGCTTCTTTTAGATAGTCGTACATGCAGGGGTTTGCCGAATGATTGAGAGAGACTTATGTTTAGTTTTTTTGGTTCACTTGTTCTTGAATTTTCATTGTTTAAAAATTTCATAAACAGTAGAAAAAAGGGTCGTATCAAGGCAAAGTTCTGAATGTCTAACAACGTAATTAAGAATCGTAATACTTTCCCAAATAAAATTGCGTGTAGACAGATTTTCATTAAAAAAATAAGCGTTTTTATATAGTTTCATGCTTTGTTTTTATTTACTTTGACAATCATTAGCCAAAAACAACTTCGGATATCTCAAAAAACAATTTTATTTGGGAAAGTATTACGATTCTGATCTAGGAGCTCATCTTTCTTCGGACTTACTAGCTTTCCATGTTTCAATTTAGATTTAATTATATATGAGTTGTTGAATTTGCGTTTTACAGTGTTTTTACGAAGCACTGATTTTTCAAAAACAAATGAAGTGTTCCAAATATAGTGTTTTCAAAAACACATTTTTTTTTCAATTAGCTTTTTTTTCATTAATTTGATAAGCTCTCTTTCTCAGAAAATATATAGAGCAGCAAGTATGCTCGGTGTAGCGCTCTTTTTCAAAGATATCAACTCCAACTTTTCGTTTAACTTTGCAAGTAAAGTTTCGAACATGTGAAAAAAATCAAAAATCCGGCACGCTAGCATATTTATTCGAATTTATTCGATTTGTTTGTTTCATGGTCTTTTTAGTTTATTTCAAATTAGAAAAAATAATCAAGTAGGGTTTTTTTGTTATTACAATACTGCGACGGTAAATTTTTTGTTCTGTATTCGGAGAAAGTTACGAGTCACTGCGCTGGAAGTTTTTTTCTTTAGACATTTTTTGGCTAACTTAGCATACCACCCAAAATCAACATGAGTTTCAATACCATCCGATATCAATCTTTGTTCTGAGTTTATCTTACAGCTCTACTCAAAAACTGTGTAGCTACGTGAACGTTGTACGACAACCATTGCCTTGATTTTTTTTCACTTCCCGATTCAATTTTACCCGTGGTGGCAATTCATTTAAAATAAAAAAGACACAATACGGGGTTGAGGCAAGTTATTCTGTTTAATGTTATCTCCTGAAATAGGCCACTTCATACTTTGACATCGCGTGCGAGGTCAATCCAAAACAAATATTTTTGAAGTCTCTTAAATGGTTAGGTGATTTACGAATGTTAACAAAAAATTCTGATTTTTTAAAATAAAAACATAGTAAAAAGCAGCTCAAAATGTTGACTATTTTAGATAAATGCAGCAATAAGGTTTTAATTTAAAGGCTCAAAAATTTCATGCCCTAGAAATATTCGATTTTGCATCATGTTTCAATTTTTATCGAGCCGTTGTCATATGCCAACGGAAAATGAAATGTTATAAGACAACCTGAAACAAGAAACTAGCGAGTTATCAATGATGCACAGAAAATTTTAAAACCAATTTCAGGAAAACAATACGAGTTAAGTTCACATTATTCATGAACGTTTGAAAACAGAAAGAAGACTAACAAGACTATTTGTGTACCAGGGTTTGCATGAATCCTCCAACTGCACTGAAAGCCAAATGAAAAACTTTGGTTAAAAAATTTATAAATCAAATTTTTTTAAAAAAAATCTTCGATTTATACCCCATTTGCTTTGTAAAGTACCACGGAAAGTATTTAGCGTGTCTTATCCTAATATTTAGACCACATGTCTTGCATCAATTCAGTTTTTGAAAAACTTAATTTGCCGCTCACGCTTGTAATAAGAACGCAAAATATCGCAAGGTAATAATCCAAAATTGGCATAACTAGCATTTTTTAAAACAATCTAGCTTAACAAAAAAAAACAATTTTTAGGGAGTGATTTTTCACAATTGAGCTTGGGACCAGAATATCTTTCAGATGTTTGTCAATAACGCATAGTTAAAAAGTCAAAAATACGCTGAATGAAACCAACCACCACAAGCATAAAAAAATCCGCACTTACTTTGAAATTGGAACAAAAACGAACAATTGATTACAAGTAGGCTTTGTTTTGTCTGAGAAACTTTTTTGAATGAATTAGTGCCGAAAAAAAAACTGACAATTTGACAGAAAAAAAATGATCTTCGCCATTTTAAGGTTTTTTCTGTTCATAGTTCCTTTTTAATTTCGTTTTTGAATTAGCCCAAACTTGCCGCCAAATCAATTAGCTACTTTGTCTGCAAGTTTTGCAAACTCACATTGACTGTTTTTGACGAACTTTTATACAAAAGGTACCACTGCTACCTTGGTCTCAAAACTAGGAAACTTTTCTCTTTCGACTACTTTTTGCGATTAAGTACTTGAGAGTCATTTGTAAAATTATGCATTAGAATGCATGAGTTAGGATGATTTAGAACAAAAAAGGGACGCTAAAATTCATGTTTTCTAATAAACTGTAAGAGATCATTTGATCCGTGCTCAAAATCATTCGAAGTTAGACTGATGCACTAAAGCAATTTAATTGGTCCAAAAGTTGCGTTACTTCAACTGGTCCAAAAGGTAAAAAATAGTTTCCGGCTCCTCCTATGTTTCAAATAACAGTACCGTTGTTTCAAATATCAGTCTAAAGGAATCTTCTTACCTTTCGACCCCGCCTTATCGCCAAAAATTTTTTTCGTATTTTATTATCCTTTACCAAACCATTGAAGTGATCAAGTGTGCGCTATTGCAATTATCGAAAAGTGTCGAAAATATGTAAAGAACAAACATTTTTTTGTGCAACAGAAATTTTTTTTAAAGTAGGGCAAGGAACTGTTTCTATGGTCATTTAAAGTTTTTTAACGAATCTGAATTAGATACTACAGCAAATTTCTTCAACAGTGAATTAACATAAATTATGTGAGGAGTTTCAAGAATTTTTTTTGCTAGGATAAAATTTTGCATCTCGAATATACGAGAAATCTGTTTTTGTATTTTTTTCGGGCGAAGTGTTTCTAAGAAAATTGTTACGTCTCAGTAACAATGGTAGTGTTGAAAAATGGTATCGTCATTCTAGCTACCAGATACCGTCGGATGTTTTCACCAGGTAAGGTTTGTATATTTTAGTTTTTGACAGCGCACATTTATCTCAATTGTCATCACAATCCTGATGCTAGAAGTTACCTTTTTTCACTTTTTTGAAGCATCTGTAGATAGTATTTTTATCTTGCTTTATTCATTTATCCTTGTTAAAGTATAATAAATTAACAGCAATAATCTGAGATATTGGACGGCTAGCGAAAAATCGAATAACACTGTTCACATCAGGGTAAAACTTTGCAGATTTTGACTGTTCTGTGAGGTATCTAACGTGCTTTTGTTTAATGAGAAAACTATACAAATTTTCCAAAATAAAAAACAAAACCAAATTGAATTAAGCAAATTCAAATGCGGTCTCGCAGATTTCTCTTTGAGTAAAGTTGAATTTGGACCAACTTATATATCGAGTCAAAATTCATTTCATATCGAATCCCGTTAAGGCACGGCAGCTGCGGCCAAAAATAGAATTGAATAAACGAGACTGCTTGTTTCAGGGCAAAGCCCTGAATGTTCCGACTGCCCTTTAAAGTAAATAATATCCGCAATATTTATTTTAGATTTGCGGTATTTGATTTTATTCCATAAATTTTTAACAAATTAGCGAATGTGTTTATTTCAATTTAGTGTTCATATTTTTCACCACAATGACAAGCTATTTAGAGCAAGTATATTGCCTTAACTCAATTTGGAAGGAAGTTATCCTAAATTGACCAAAATGGTAAGTGTCACACTCTCAAAAACTTTATGAAAAAAGATGTCGGGTGAAAAATTTGGTAGAGTCTGAGTTCGTGGATCAATATATTCCACATTGTATAAAACGGACACTTGAAAAATGAAGTTCAAATTAAAATTTGGTCGAATAAAATACCACACCAAGCATAAAAGTTCTGTCAAAATCTCCAAAAATTCGAAGAAAAGCGAACATGTTCGTCTAATTCAATTTCATATACTCGCCCAATACTAGATACTAGATAATTGACCAATCAAAATGGTAAAAAGGTGACCGATTTTTCATTTTGATACAGTTAAACGTTGCTACACAAATGGGAACTTCTGAAGATCACATTTGTCGCTCAGGAGAAAGTTATGAGCTAGTCTTGGCATCACATTAATTTTATACCGCTTTTTTATTTAAAAACTAATCGACAATTTTTCTGCGGTAGAAATACCTTGTCTGCATCTGAATCGTACGTGAATTTCTTACCCCTTCCCCCAGCCTTGTTGGTAAACTTCTGTAAAACGCATGTTTGTTTTTGATAATCGTTTACCGAAGCAACTAATCCATTGAAATGATCAATATCGGGTACAGTCAGGGGCGGATCTAGGATTTTTTCGAGGGGGGCGGATTTTCAAAAAATTTTTCGAAAATTTTGACGAACGACCTTTTTTTTTGGGTCGACCAAATTGATTTTCCGAGCTCTTCTAAAGCACTATAAAAGGTCCCTGTTTTGGCAGAATTTTCTGCGCCGCAGGCAAATTTTTGAAAAAACAGGTCAAAAAGCCGTGGAAAATTTTGAAAAATTTTGACAAAAAAATGGCGTTTTTTTGGCGCGCGCTCCCCCTCAAAGTTAGTATATATTAGCGCCAAAGGCGCCTTTAGAAAAATTTTAGGGTCGGTCGGCAAAAATGGATTTCTTAAAAAGTACCAAAGGGGGGACCCTTTGGGTCGGCAGGGGGTCGAATCCCTGAGGGGGGGGGAGCGTCCCCCCCCCACGCCCCCCTAAATCCACCCCTGGGTAGAGTTATTATGTCCGCTATTGCAATTATCAAAAAGTGTAAAAACAAAGAAATAAAAAAAAACATTTTACTGGTGCAACGGAAATTTTCAAAAAGTGGGCAAAAACATTTCTATAGTTTGCTTAAAATGAGTCTGGAACTAGAAATTGCATTAGTAACTTTTTGGAAGCATCTTTAGATAGTATTCTCAATTAGGTTTAACTTCAGGGAAAATATAACAAGATTCTATCAACAATAGCAATTCTTCTAATCACAGCCGCTTTTCTCGGAAATTGTTCAAGTAATTTGCACTATTTTTGTTCAATTATTTTATCCCTAGCAGTGCTGACTTTAAAAAGCGTATCTTCCTGTGTCACAACTGTTCACGAGATTTACGTGAGTGTCGTTCAAATTCACATAAACTCAAGGGGTTTCTCGACCAGCCATTTTTGGTAGAAATCTGACATCTGTCATCAAGACTCACCTTCATCCCTTCTTCCCACCAAATAACTGCGATAAAAACTTTTGCTAATTATGACGTTTTTTGTCGTACGTAACTTCGCTTTGATGCAAAACGCCCGCTCGATGCCCAAATCTCTCACAGGTTCCTAGTCGGATACATAAATTATCCAATGAGAAACGTTTACTTTTGGACTTAAAATGGCTGAAAAAGGTGCCGGATATCAAGCCGACCAAACTTCAAGCCAAACCGTAACATTAGGGACTTCATGCCAAACATTTTGTCACAAAGTCACGAAACATGGTTAATTTGAGAAAGACATCGAATAAACTCTCAGTTTCATGTGCTTTTTATAGCATTTACTGGCTGTTTCGTAAATTTAGAGTCGCCTAGTTGATGTATATGAATTACATGGAAAATTTAAAACATTGTTGAAGGTTTTTTTCATGTGATCAATTTATGCTCAAAATCTGGCTGATATAAATATCTGATGCCATTCCTTCCGGGGTCAGCAAATTGCATGAAAGGTCTATGACTAGTGATTTATCATATATGGAAATTGTATGAACAGCATTTTTCCATAAACCAAACATAACTGATTTTTTACTTTTTTGTTTCTCAAATATTTTGGTTGTGTTCGTAACCGAACACAAATGACAAAATCTTGGTTACTCAAATTAGAGTAAGCAAAGGTTTGACAGTCTCGCATTAAAAATGCATTTGAAGCAGCCTGAAATGTCTTAATTCTATCTTCCACAAACTTTAAAACGAAAGCCCGAGTTGACCTTCATAGACCAAAAATGCTAATCATACAATTCCATTAACTAATCTATGAAAAACACTGGTCTTACAAATTTCATATTTTTTGGGAAAATGGTGCCATTGAAATTTCGAAGAACATTTTTCTTGTTTTTGCATAAAATATGGTGTATCGTACTAAATAAAAAAGAAAAACTTTTTGTCAAAAAAATGCTAATCTTACAACTTCCATATATGGAAACTGTATGACTATTATTTTTTGATGGCGAGAAAAAAAATTTTTCCAAGTAGTTTTGAATTTGCCCCAAAATCTTTTTTTGCTTTTTTAACCGCAAATCGAGTTGTGTACTCAAACAAACATTTTTCAAAAAAATTTTTGCCTGCAAAATTTAATTTTTTGTGTGTATAACGTAGTCCTGGATACACTAATAATGAATTTTTTTTTCCTTTTTGCGTAATAATTCTTTCAATAACACTAAAAACGACTATTTTGTTTTATATGGCATGTTTATGCATGCATTGATTGATCATTTTCTCATAAATTAAAAATTCAATTTTTACAAGTATTCATCATTGAACATTTTCGCCAAAAATTTTTAAAGGTTTGATACTTTCCTTATATGATTTGTGTAAGACAGAGTTCCGGCATTTCAGGCCAAATCCAGAGAATTTTGAATGCGAGACGGTCACATCTTTAGTGGTTACTCTACTTTGAGTAACCATGGTATTGTCACTTCCCAAAAACTTTTTAAAAATTAAAACATAAAAAATCAAAATTTTTGGTTTATGGAAGAAAGCAAGTCATTCAATTTCCATATAAGAAAAATCATTAATCATAGACCTTTCATGTAATTTGCTGTACTTTGGAATTGCATGAAAGTGCATGATTAGCTTTTTTATATATGAAAATTGTATGATTCGCATTTTTGGTAAACCCGGGAGTGTCAAAATTTTAAAATTTGGCAAAAAGTTTCAATGATGATTGCTTTTAAAATTTGAATTTTAGAATAATTATCAAGCAAAAATGAAAAAATCCATTATTAGTGTATCCAGGAATACGCTATGCACACGAACAATTAAATTTTGCAAACAAAAAAAAATTTTGTGGTAGTTTCAAAATTACATGGAAAAGTTTTTCTTGCTGCCATCAAAAAAATACTAGTCATACAATTTGCATATATGGAAATTGTATGACTAGCATTCTTTTTTATTTTGTACGATACTCTATTTTATGCCAAAATAAGACTTAAGTTCTTCGAAAATTCAATTGCACCATTTTTGCAAATTGTATGAAAATTGTATGACTCGTATTTTTTATATACTTAGTTTATGGACTTTTATGATTAGCATTTTTGGTCTATGAATGTCAATCCGGGCTACGTCATAAATAACTCCTATTATGGACTAAATTTACCTAAAATTTTGAAAATTAACTTTTTACAGATGAAAATTGGCGTTTCGAGGTTTTAATCATGTTCGAAGCTCGGCTTGTTGTCCTAGACCCGGCTGAAAGTACTGATAAAGACATACATTTAATCACGAAAGCAAAATATCGCAAGTTTTGAATTTGAAAATTTATCAGATGTTTAAATATTGTGGTTGTACTTGCTGCAGTATGAGACAAGTTAAGGTAATTTGATTTGCAAATATATACTATAGATTTGCCCATGCAAACGTTAACTTTAATCAAAGTTGTACTTCTATGGCGCAGTTAAACGATGGTAGAGCGCGTTTGAAACAAGATGCGGAGAATTTCAACAAAATCAGACAGGAACTACAAGGCGATGCGTTGTACAATGTACTGGACGCTGATCTGAATGAGTTCCGCAACCAGAGAATCAATATCGCTATCATTGGTATGAAGAAACATGGAAAGAGCTCCCTGACGAACGCTTTGATCGGGAAGAACCCTCAAGATCAAGGGGCAGCAGAAGTTCGAGACTTCCTCACTGTAGAAAGAGAGCCGGATCCCTTCAGAATACCCAATAACGAATTGATGACTATTTGGGATATTTCCGGGAAACGAGAGGAAGATGATAAAACTTACATGGACAGAATTGGGAGCGATCGTTATAATTACGACATGTATCTTATTGTATTAAAAGAAGACTTTACTAAATCAGCAAAATCGATGATCTCTAGGATAATCGAATTGAAAAAGAAGTTTATGATTGTTCGAACTCATATAGACGTCAATGAACTAAACGCAGCAAACTACGGAGGAAACGCACAAGGTGCCACAGAAATAGTTCGTACAGCATTGCTTGAACAAATCAGAGCACACTTCCCAGAAAATTTGAACGAGATTCACTTATATCTTGTGAACAGTTATGACAGGGGAGGACATGATTTCGTAGCTCTTCAGCGGGACTTAATCAGATTTGCTCCGGCGGCTAAGCAAGAGGCTATGATTTATGCCATCAACGCTGCAGGGGAGGAATTAATTCAACAAAAGTATTGCAGATTACGCAAAAGGATTCCGACGGTATCTAGGAAAGCCGTTCTGAGTAGCAGTATTCCGATTGTTGATAGAGTGTTTTTTGATTCTCTTGAAGTTATAATTGCAGAAGAAATCATGCAATACCTGGATGTTTTTTGCATCTCCAAAACACAAGTTCACAGTTTCGAGCTAAGACACAACATGGGAGGTCTGGAGGATCTCATGAAACATCAGGCAAGTGGACTTACCGAAGAGATCCGCGAAAAAAGTGCAACCGCTCGAATCGATCCAACCGTGAATCGAGGAAATGTTGCAAGCCAGGCTGCAATTGGCGCTGGCGTAATTGCATGCGCAAGCCGTTCCTTGCCACCGGCGATCAGAGTTGCGTCTGGCTTTTTGGCAATTCTGGTTGCAGCTGTCTCTAGTAATTTCGTTTCCTCTCCCAAACTGGAACAAATTTTAACTGAATCTTTGGACCAATGCAAATTACTCGCGCTTGAAAAAGAGAAAGAGTACCAAAGAGCTAAGCGAGGTGCAAATCACAACTATGTAGATGTTTAGCATCATGAACTTGCGATGTTTCTCAGCCCTTAACTAGATTTAGTTTAACTGATATAGTTGTATATTATTATTTTGGAAACAGATTACAGCTAATGCTCATTCCACTAATTCGCTTATACGGCTTTTTCCTTCAATTAACGGGCTCTGGGTTTTAGTTTTGAAAAAGCGTTGCTCAAATAAAAATTTCCCTACCAACAATTTTGAGAAGGATCGCTCAACGTCGCAAACTTTCAAGTGGTACACAAACAATTTCAGTTAGGCTTGTATCTTTTTCCAATTTCCAATCACATGGTTTAATGGTTCATGCATTTGCCACAATGGTGAAATTTTACTATCAGCAAGATTGCGAAGTCCATGCATGGCAATAAATTTGAATCATTTTTGGAAACATGTGTCTCAGAGAATCAGCGTATCCCGGGTTGAGCTCACATTGAAAATTAGCGATAAAAAATGAAAGAAAACATCGATCGCCATCGATGAATTATCAATGTTCATTGCCACAATAGGAAATTTTATCGATGGATTATCGCTAATTCAGCGCTGGAAAAATTATCAATTTCTTATCGATGAAACAGCAATAAATCATGGATGATGTAAAATGTTTATAACGCTCTGAACTTTGGTTGAAAATTGAATTAAATACGGAAATAAAAACTAAATTAAACAAGATTGCTCGTATCAGGGCGAAGCCCTGAATGTTCCGACTGCCTTTTAAGGTATTATGGAGCAGTAATAACATTAAAAAGAAAATGTATTAAAATAAAATGAAAAATTTTTTTTCTAAAATTTGAATTTTTTAAATGAAAATCATCCCCCCACACGCCATATAAAGTACAAAAGGATAGACTTCAATCCTTGTAACAAATCAATTATGGCAAATAAGCTTCGTTCAACCAATTTGGAACGATTTCTAAGACGGATTAAATCTCCGCTTACGCGTTAATTGCGCGAATTATATCGCGCGTTAATTGTCTCAAATTGGTCAAAATGGCCAAAATGGCAATATTTAAACCCGCATAGCTTTACGAAAAATGATCACAGGTGAAATATCTTTTCAAAATTAAGCTCAGGACAACAATGCTTTTTGAATGATATAAAAAAATTCCGTCAAAAATGGCTAGTTAAAAAGTCGAAATTTGTCTGAAGAAAAAAAAACCCACCCCGAGCACAAATATTCCGTTACTTTCGTACCGAAAGTCGGAACAACTAGACTTCACAAATGTACAATTAAAAATTCAATAAAGCGAATGATTGGCTGAATGCATAGCTAAGTAATTGAAATTATCCAAGTTTTATGATTCAACTTGAAGCAAAAAAGACGTCATTTGCTCAACGCCGAGTGAGTTCTGATTCTTCAAGTAACAGTAGTCCGAAAATTTGGAATATTTCGATTCTCCGAAAACAGTCCTCGGCAGATTCGCAGTCGATAGCATAGTTTGCTCAACAAAGTGTTACACCTGAAATAAAAACTCAAACGACTATTTTAACTCAAAACAAGACACGTGACAAAACTTTTTTTTCAAAACGAAAATTTGAAGAAAAAAAATTCGATTGGAGTTTAATGTAATTATAATGGCTATTTTTATTTTTGAAATAAAAACTCAAATCCGCAACAGATGAAAATTCGGAAAATTAGTCGCGGCGGTTAAAAAAATAAGTCGCAGTGGTCTAAAAATTTATTGCAGTATGGTTGAAAAGATAGCCGCGGCAGTCAAAAAAATCGTCGCGGCATGGTCGAAAAATTAGCCGCGGCGGTCAAAAAAATAGTCGCGGCGTCGAAAAAAATGGTCGCAGCTAGATCAAAAAATTAGTCGAAGCGGTCAAAAAAATAGTCGCGGCGAACAAAAATTAATCGCGGCGGTCAAAAAATTTGACGCATGATGGTCGAAAAATTAGGCGTGGCGGTCAAAAAACTCGTCGCGGTGGTCAAAACATTCGTCGTGGCATGGTCAAAAAAAATAGTCGGCGCGGTCAAAAAATTAGTCGCGGCGTTCGATAAATTAAAAAAATTCGTCGCGGCGGTCAAAACATTCGTCGTGGCATGGTCAAAAAAATAGTCGGCGCCGTCAAAAAATTATTCGCGGCGGACAAAAAAATTGACGCAGGATGGTCAAAAAAATAGTCGCGGCTGTCAAAAAAAATTGTCGGGGCATGGTAAAAAAATTAGTCGGAGCGGTCACAAATTAGTCGCGGCGGACAAAAAAATTGTCACGGCGGTCAAAAATTTGACACGGGATGGTCAAAAAATTAGGCGCGGCAGTCGAAAATTTCGTCGCGGCAGTTGGAACATTAATCGCGGCGGAAAAAAAATTCGTCGCGTCAGTCAAAAAAATAGTTGCGGTATGGTCCTCAAATAAGTCGCAACGGTCAAATAATTCGTCACGGCGGTCGACAAATTAGTCGCGGTGGTCAAATCAGCAACAGAAAAAAATTCGAAAAATTAGTCGCGGCATTCAAACAATTAGTCGCGGCGGTTAAAAAAATAAGTCGCAGTGATCGAAAAATTACAAAACTCTGGGAGTTCGAAATTTGCTAATATGATCTGATCTTCCTCAGGATCTTATTATGCACGAAGTAAAGAATATGTTTTTGATTCTGAAAGCGTAACGGAGTTGCTCATGTGTGTCAATAAATTTCGCTTTGCAAACTTGTTGCTAATTTTGCGGCGGTCAAAAACTTTGACGCGGGGTAGTCGAAAAATTATCCGCGGCGTTCAAAAAAATCGTCGCGGCAGTCAAAAAATTAGTTGCGGTATTGTCCACAAATAAGTCGCAGCGTTCAAAAAAATCCTCACGGTGGTCGACAAATTAGTCGCGGCGGTCAAATCGGCAACAGATAAAAATTCGAAAAATTAGTCGCGGCGTTCAAAAAATTGCAAGGATGAAAAATTAGTCGCATCGGTCAAGAAATTTGCCGCCGCATGATCAAAAAAAAGTCGTGGCGGATGAGAAACTAGCCGTGTCAGTCAAGAAAGTAGACGCGGCGTTCCAAAAAAAAAACACGTCAGAGCAAGGTCAAAAAGTTGTATTAGGCGGTCAAAAAATTAGTCGCGGCGGTCAAAAAATGAGTTGCGGCCTTGAGAAAACTTGACGCCGGGTGGTCAAAAAATTAGGCACGGTGGTCAAAAACTCGTCGCGGCAGTTGAGACATTAGCCACGGCGGTCAAAAAACTCGTAAAAAATTGTCGGGGCATGATCGAAAAATTAGTCACAGTGGTCGAAAAAAAATCGCGGCAGACAAAAAAATCGTCACGGCATGGTCGAAAAATTAGTCGCAGCGGTCAAAAAAATAGTCGCGGCGGACAAAAAAATCGTCGCAGCGGTCAAACAATTCGTCGCGCCTTGGTCAAAAAACTAGCCGCGGCGGTCAAAAAAATAGTCGCGGCTGTCAACAAAATCGTCGCGGCATGGTCAAAAAAGTAGTCGCGGTGGACACAAACTCGTCGCGGCAGTTGAGACAATAGCCACGGCGGTCAAAAAACTCGTAAAAAATTGTCGGGGCATGATCGAAAAATTAGTCACAATGGTCGAAATAAAAGTCGCGGCAGTCAAAAAAATCGTCACGGCATGGTCGAAAAATAAGTCGCAGCGGTCAAAAAAATAGTCGAGGCGGACAAAAAAATCGTCGCAGCGGTGAAACAATTCGTCGCGCCTTGGTCGAAAAATTAGCCGCGGCGGTCAAAAAAATAGTCGCGGCTGTCAACAAAATCGTCGCGGCATGGTCAAAAAAGTAGTCGCGGCGGACAAAAAAAATAGTCGCGGCGGTCAAAAAATTCGTCGCGGTGGTCAAAATTTTTGTCGTGGCATGGTCAAAAAAATAGTCGCCGCGGTCAAAAAATAGTCGCGGTGGTCGATAAATTAAAAAAACTCGTCGCGGTGGTCAAAACATTTGTCGTGGCATAGTCAAAAAAATAATCGGCGGCGTCAAAAATTTTTTCGCGGCGGACAAAAAACGTCACGGCGGTCAAAAAAATTGATGCAGGATGGTCAAAAAATTAGTCGGAGCGGTCAAAAATTAGTCGCAGCCGACAAAAAAATTGTCACGGCGGTCAAAAAATTTGACGCGGGATGGTCAAAAAATTAGGCGCGGCGGTCGAAAATTTCGTCGCGGCAGTTGGAACATTAATCGCGGCGGAAAAAAATTAGTCGCGTCACTCAAAAAAATAGTTGGGGTATGGTCCACAAATTAGTCGCAACGGTCAAAGCAATCCTCACGGTGGTCGACAAATTAGTCGGGGTGGTCAATTCGGCAACAGATAAAAATTCGAAAAATTAGTCGCGGCGTTCAAAAAATTGCCGCGCCATGGATGAAAAATTAGTCGCATCGGTCAAAAAATTCGCCGCGGAATGATAAAAAAAATAGTCGCGGCGGTTGAGAAACTAGCCGTGTCAGTCAAGAAAGTAGACGCGGCGGTCCAAAAAAAACACGTCAGAGCAAGGTCAAAAAGTTGTATTAGGCGGTCAAAAAATTAGTCGTGTCGGTCAAAAAATGAGTTGCGGCCGTCAGAAAACTTGACGCCGGGTGGTCAAAAAATTAGGCACGATGGTCAAAAACTCGTCGCGGCACCTGAGACATTAGCCACGGCGGTCAAAAAATTCGTAAAAAATTGTCGGGGCATGATCGAAAAATTAGTCACAGTGGTCGAAAAAAAAGTCACAGCAGACAAAAAAATCGTCACGGCATGGTCGAAAAATTAGTCGCAACGGTCAAAAAAATAGTCGCGGCGGACAAAAAACTCGTCGCAGCGGTCAAACAATTCGTCGCGCCTTGGTCGAAAAATTAGCCGCGGCGGTCAAAAAAATAGTCGCGGCTGTCAACAAAATCGTCGCGGCATGGTCAAAAAAGTAGTCGCGGCGGACAAAAAAAATAGTCGCGGCGGTCAAAAAATTCGTCGCGGTGGTCAAAATTTTTGTCGTGGCATGGTCAAAAAAATAGTCGCCGCGGTCAAAAAATAGTCGCGGTGGTCGATAAATTAAAAAAACTCGTCGCGGTGGTCAAAACATTTGTCGTGGCATAGTCAAAAAAATAATCGGCGGCGTCAAAAATTTTTTCGCGGCGGACAAAAAACGTCACGGCGGTCAAAAAAATTGATGCAGGATGGTCAAAAAATTAGTCGGAGCGGTCAAAAATTAGTCGCAGCCGACAAAAAAATTGTCACGGCGGTCAAAAAATTTGACGCGGGATGGTCAAAAAATTAGGCGCGGCGGTCGAAAATTTCGTCGCGGCAGTTGGAACATTAATCGCGGCGGAAAAAAATTAGTCGCGTCACTCAAAAAAATAGTTGGGGTATGGTCCACAAATTAGTCGCAACGGTCAAAGCAATCCTCACGGTGGTCGACAAATTAGTCGGGGTGGTCAATTCGGCAACAGATAAAAATTCGAAAAATTAGTCGCGGCGTTCAAAAAATTGCCGCGCCATGGATGAAAAATTAGTCGCATCGGTCAAAAAATTCGCCGCGGAATGATAAAAAAAATAGTCGCGGCGGTTGAGAAACTAGCCGTGTCAGTCAAGAAAGTAGACGCGGCGGTCCAAAAAAAACACGTCAGAGCAAGGTCAAAAAGTTGTATTAGGCGGTCAAAAAATTAGTCGTGTCGGTCAAAAAATGAGTTGCGGCCGTCAGAAAACTTGACGCCGGGTGGTCAAAAAATTAGGCGCGATGGTCAAAAACTCGTCGCGGCACCTGAGACATTAGCCACGGCGGTCAAAAAATTCGTAAAAAATTGTCGGGGCATGATCGAAAAATTAGTCACAGTGGTCGAAAAAAAAGTCACAGCAGACAAAAAAATCGTCACGGCATGGTCGAAAAATTAGTTTGAGCGGTCGAAAGTTTCGTCGCGGCAGTTGGAACATTAATCGCGGCGGAAAAAAATTTAGTCGCATCACTGAAAAAAAATAGTTGCAGTATGGTCCACAAATAAGTCGCAACGGTCGAAACAATCCTCACGGTGGTCGACAAATTTGTCGCGGCAGTCAAATCGGCAACAGATAATATTTCGAAAAATTAGTCGCGGCGTTCAAAAAATTGCCGCACCATGGATGAAAAATTAGTCGCATCGATCAAGAAATTTGCCGCGGAAAGATAACAAAAATAGTCGCGGCGGTTGAAAAACTAGCTGTGTCAGTCAGGAAAGTAGACGCGGCGGTCCAAAAAAAACACGTCAGAGCAAGGTCAAAAAGTTGTATTAGGCGGTCAAAAAATTAGTCGCGTCGGTCAAAAAATGAGTTGCGGCCGTCAGAAAACTTGACGCCGCGTGGTCAAAAAATTAGGCGCGGTGGTCAAAAACTCGTCGCGGCACCTGAGACATTAGCCACGGCGGTCAAAAAATTCGTAAAAAATTGTCGGGGCATGATCAAAAAATTAGTCACAGTGGTCGAAAAAAAAGTCACAGCAGACAAAAAAATCGTCACGGCATGGTCGAAAAATTAGTCGCAGCGGTCGAAAGTTTCGTCGCGGCAGTTGGAACATTAATCGCTGCGGAAAAAAAATTAGTCGCGTCACTGAAAAAAAATAGTTGCAGTATGGTCCATAAATAAGTCGCAACGGTCGAAAAAATCCTCACGGTGGTCGACAAATTTGTCGCGGCAGTCAAATCGGCAACAGATAATATTTCGAAAAATTAGTCGCGGCGTTCAAAAAATTGCCGCGCCATGGATGAAAAATTAGTCGCATCGATTAAAAAATTTGCCGCGGCATGATCAAAAATTTAGTCGCGGCGGTTGGGAAACTAGCTGTGTCATTTAAGAAAGTAGACGCGGTGGTCCAAAAAAAACACGTCAGAGTAAGTTCAAAAAGTTGTATTAGGCGGTCAAAAAATTAGTCGCGGCGGTCAAAAAATGAGTAGCGGCCGTCAGAAAACTTGACGACGGGTGGTCAAAAATTTAGGCGCGGTGGTCAAAAACTCATCGCGGCAGTTTAGACATTAGCTACGGTGGTCAAATAATTCTTAAAACATGTCGGGGCATGATCGAAAAATTAGTCACAGTGGTCAAAAAAAAAGTCGCGGCAGACAAAAAAATCGTCACGGCATGGTCGAAAAATTAGTCGCAGCGGTCAAAAAAATAGTCGCGGCGGACAAAAAACTCGTCGCAGCGGTCAAACAATTCGTCGCGCCTTGGTCGAAAAATTAGCCGCGGCGGTCAAAAAAAAAGTCGCGGCTGTCAACAAAATCGTCGCGGCATGGTCAAAAAAGTAGTCGCGGTGGACAAAAACTCGTCGCGGCAGTTGAGACAATAGCCACGGCGGTCAAAAAAGTGGTAAAAAATTGTCGGGGCATGATCGAAAAATTAGTCACAGTGGTCGAAAAAAAAGTCGCGGCAGTCAAAAAAATCGTCACGGCATGGTCGAAAAATTAGTCGCAGCGGTCAAAATAATAGTCGCAAAATCGTCGCAGCGGTCAAACAATTCGTCGCGCCTTGGTCAAAAAATTAGCCGCGGCGGTCAAAAAAATAGTCGCGGCTGTCAACAAAATCGTCGCGGCATGGTCAAAAAAGTAGTCGCGGCAGACAAAAAAAAATAGTCGCGGTGGTCAAAAAATTCGTCGCGGTGGTCAAACTTTCGTCGTGGCATGGTCAAAAAAATAGTCGCCGCGGTCAAAAAATAGTCGCGGTGGTCCATAAAATAAAAAAACTCGTCGCGGCGGTCAAAACATTTCTCGTGGCATAGTCAAAAAAATAATCGGCGGCGTCAAAAAAACTTTCGCGGCGGACAAAAACGTCACGGCGGTCAAAAAAATTGATGCAGGATGGTCAAAAAATTAGTCGGAGCGGTCAAACATTAGTCGCAGCCGACAAAAAAATTGTCACGGCGGTCAAAAAATTTGACGCGGGATGGTCAAATATTAGGCGCGGCGGTCGAAAACTTCGTCGCGGCAGTTGGAACATTAATCGCGGCGGAAAAAAATTAGTCGCGTCACTCAAAAAAATAGTTGGGGTATGGTCCACAAATTAGTCGCAACGGTCAAAGCAATCCTCACGGTGGTCGACAAATTAGTCGGGGTGGTCAATTCGGCAACAGATAAAAATTCGAAAAATTAGTCGCGGCGTTCAAAAAATTGCCGCGCCATGGATGAAAAATTAGTCGCATCGGTCAAAAAATTCACCGCGGAATGATCAAAAAAATAGTCGCGGCGGTTGAGAAACTAGCCGTGTCAGTCAAGAAAGTAGACGCGGCGGTCCAAAAAAAAAACGTCAGAGCAAGGTCAAAAAGTTGTATTAGGCAGTCAAAAAATTAGTCGCGGCGGTCAAAAAATGAGTTGCGGCCGTCAGAAAACTTGACGCCGGGTGGTCAGAAAATTAGGAGCGGTGGTCAAAAACTCGTCGCGGCAGTTGAGACAATAGCCATGGCGGTCAAAAAATTCGTAAAAAATTGTCGGGGCATGATCGAAAAATTAGTCACAGCGGTCGAAAAAAAAGTCGCGGCAGACAAAAAATTGTCACGGCATGGTCGAAAAATTAGTCGCAACGGTCAAAAAAATAGTCGCGGCGGACAAAAAACTCGTCGCAGCGGTCAAACAATTCGTTGCGCCTTGGTCGAAAAATTAGCCGCGGCGGTCAAAAAAATAGTCGCGGCTGTCAACAAAATCGTCGCGGCATGGTCAAAAAAGTAGTCGCGGACAAAAAACGTCACGGCGGTCAAAAAACTGATGCAGGATGGTCAAAACTTGTCGCGGCAGTTGAGACATTAGCAACGGCGGTCAAAAAATTTGTAAAAAATTGTCGGGTCATGATCGAAAAATTAATCACAGTGGTCGAAAAAAAAGTCGCGGCAGACAAAACAAATTGTCACGGCATGGTCGAAAAATTAGTCGCAGCGGTCAAAAAAATAGTCGCGGTGGACAAACAAATTGTCGCAGCGGTCAAACAATTCGTCGTGCCTCGGTCGAAGAATTAGCTGCGGCTGTCAACAAAATCATCGAAGCATGGTCAAAAAAGTAGTCGGAGCGGTCAAAAAAGTAGTCGCGGCGGTCAAAAAATTCGTAAACAAATGTCGCGGCATGGTCAAAAAATTAGCCGCAGCGTTCGAAAAAAAACGCGGCGACAAAAAAATTGTCGGGGCATGGTTGAAAAATTAGTCGCAGCGGTCAAAAAAATAGTCGCGGTGGACCAACGAATCGTCGCAGCGTTCAATAGATTCGTCGCAGCGGTCAAAACATTCGTCGCGGCATGGTCGAAAATGTAGCCGCGTCGGTCAAAAAAAAATACGGGGCAGTCCAAAAGTTGGTCTGTGCAAGGTCAAAAAACTTCCGCACCGGTCAAAAAAATTGACGCGCGATGGTCGAACAATTAGGCGGGACGGTCGAAAAATTCGTCGCGGTGGTCCAAAAATTGAAATAGTCGCGGCGGTCAAAAAATTGTCGGGTCATGGTCGAAAAGTTAGTCCCGGCAGTCAAAAAAAAATACGCGGCGGTCCAAAAACTGGTCAGTGCAAAGTCAAAAAAAATTTCGCGCGGGTCATAAAAACGGACGCGGGATGGTCGAACAATTAGGCGGTCAAAAAATTCGTCGCGGCAGTTAAAAAATTAGTTGCCGCATGGTCCAAAAATAAGTCGCAGCGGTCAAAAACTCGTCACGGCGGTCGACATATTAGTCGCGGCGGTCAAAAACTTTGTCACGGCATAGTCGAAAAATTAGTCGCGGCGGTCCAAAAAAAATGGATGCGGCAGTCCAAAAATTGGTCAGAGCAAGGTCAAAAAATTAGTCACAGCGGTCGAAAAAATAGTCGCGGCTGTCAACAAATACGTCGCGGCATGGTCAAAAAAGTAGTCGCGGACAAAAAACGTCACGGCGGTCAAAAAACTGATGCAGGATGGTCAAAACTTGTCGCGGCAGTTGAGACATTAGCAACGGCGGTCAAAAAATTCGTAAAAAATTGTCGGGTCATGATCGAAAAATTAGTCACAGTGGTCGAAAAAAAAGTCGCGGCAGACAAAACAAATTGTCACGGCATGGTCGAAAAATTAGTCGCAGCGGTCAAAAAAATAGTCGCGGTGGACAAACAAATTGTCGCAGCGGTCAAACAATTCGTCGCGCCTCGGTCGAAGAATTAGCTGCGGCGGTCAAAAAAATATTCGCGGCTGTCAACAAAATCATCGCAGCATGGTCAAAAAAGTAGTCGGAGCGGTCAAAAAAGTAGTCGCGGCGGTCAAAAAAATCGTAAAAAATTGTCGCGGCATGGTCAAAAAATTAGCCGCAGCGTTCGAAAAAAAACTCGGCGGCAAAAAAATTGTCGGGGCATGGTTGAAAAATTAGTCGCAGCGGTCAAAAAAATAGTCGCGGTGGACCAACGAATCGTCGCAGCGTTCAAAAGATTCGTCGCAGCGGTCAAAACATTCGTCGCGGCATGGTCGAAAATGTAGCCGCGTCGGTCAAAAAAATATACGGGGCAGTCCAAAAGTTGGTCTGTGCGAGGTCAAAAAACTTTCGCACCGGTCAAAAAAATTGACGCGCGATGGTCGAAAAATTAGTCGCAACGGTCAAAAAAATAGTCGCGGACAAAAAACTCGTCGCAGCGGTCAAACAATTCGTTGCGCCTTGGTCGAAAAATTAGCCGCGGCGGTCAAAAAAATAGTCGCGGCCGTCAACAAAATCGTCGCGGCATGGTCAAAAAAGTAGTCGCGGACAAAAAACGTCACGGCGGTCAAAAAACTGATGCAGGATGGTCAAAACTTGTCGCGGCAGACAAAACAAATTGTCACGGCATGGTCGAAAAATTAGTCGCGGTGGACAAACAAATTGTCGTAGCGGTCAAACAATTCGTCGCGCCTCGGTCGAAGAATTAGCTGCGGCGGTCAAAAAAATATTCGCGGCTGTCAACAAAATCATCGCAGCATGGTCAAAAAAGTAGTCGGAGCGGTCAAAAAAGTAGTCGCGGCGGTCAAAAAAATCGTAAAAAATTGTCGCGGCATGGTCAAAAAATTAGCCGCAGCGTTCGAAAAAAAACGCGGCGACAAAAAAATTGTCGGGGCATGGTTGAAAAATTAGTCGCAGCGGTCAAAAAAATAGTCGCGGTGGACCAACGAATCGTCGCAGCGTTCAATAGATTCGTCGCAGCGGTCAAAACAACGTCGCGGCATGGTCGAAAATGTAGCCGCGTCGGTCAAAAAAAAATACGGGGCAGTCCAAAAGTTGGTCTGTGCAAGGTCAAAAAACTTCCGCACCGGTCAAAAAAATTGACGCGCGATGGTCGAACAATTAGGCGGGACGGTCGAAAAATTCGTCGCGGTGGTCCAAAAATTGAAATAGTCGCGGCGGTCAAAAAATTGTCGGGTCATGGTCGAAAAGTTAGTCCCGGCAGTCAAAAAAAAATACGCGGCGGTCCAAAAACTGGTCAGTGCAAAGTCAAAAAAAATTTCGCGCGGGTCAAAAAAACGGACGCGGGATGGTCGAACAATTAGGCGGTCAAAAAATTTGTCGCGGCAGTTAAAAAATTAGTTGCCGCATGGTCCAAAAATTAGTCGCAGCGGTCAAAAAAATAGTCGCGGTGGACAAACAAATTGTCGCAGCGGTCAAACAATTCGTCGCGCCTCGGTCAAAGAATTAGCTGCGGCGGTCAAAAAAATATTCGCGGCTGTCAACAAAATCATCGCAGCATGGTCAAAAAAGTAGTCGGAGCGGTCAAAAAAGTAGTCGCGGCGGTCAAAAAAATCGTAAAAAATTGTCGCGGCATGGTCAAAAAATTAGCCGCAGCGTTCGAAAAAAAACTCGGCGACAAAAAAATTGTCGGGGCATGGTTGAAAAATTAGTCGCAGCGGTCAAAAAAATAGTCGCGGTGGACCAACGAATCGTCGCAGCGTTCAAAAGATTCGTCGCAGCGGTCAAAACATTCGTCGCGGCATGGTCGAAAATGTAGCCGCGTCGGTCAAAAAAATATACGGGGCAGTCCAAAAGTTGGTCTGTGCGAGGTCAAAAAACTTTCGCACCGGTCAAAAAAATTGACGCGCGATGGTCGAAAAATTAGTCGCAACGGTCAAAAAAATAGTCGCGGCGGACAAAAAACTCGTCGCAGCGGTCAAACAATTCGTTGCGCCTTGGTCGAAAAATTAGCCGCGGCGGTCAAAAAAATAGTCGCGGCTGTCAACAAAATCGTCGCGGCATGGTCAAAAAAGTAGTCGCGGACAAAAAACGTCACGGCGGTCAAAAAACTGATGCAGGATGGTCAAAACTTGTCGCGGCAGACAAAACAAATTGTCACGGCATGGTCGAAAAATTAGTCGCGGTGGACAAACAAATTGTCGCAGCGGTCAAACAATTCGTCGCGCCTCGGTCGAAGAATTAGCTGCGGCGGTCAAAAAAATATTCGCGGCTGTCAACAAAATCATCGCAGCATGGTCAAAAAAGTAGTCGGAGCGGTCAAAAAAGTAGTCGCGGCGGTCAAAAAAATCGTAAAAATTGTCGCGGCATGGTCAAAAAATTAGCCGCAGCGTTCGAAAAAAGTTCGGCGACAAAAAAATTGTCGGGGCATGGTTGAAAAATTAGTCGCAGCGGTCAAAAAAATAGTCGCGGTGGACCAACGAATCGTCGCAGCGTTCAAAAGATTCGTCGCAGCGGTCAAAACATTCGTCGCGGCATGGTCGAAAATGTAGCCGCGTCGGTCAAAAAAATATACGGGGCAGTCCAAAAGTTGGTCTGTGCGAGGTCAAAAAACTTTCGCACCGGTCAAAAAAATTGACGCGCGATGGTCGAAAAATTAGTCGCAACGGTCAAAAAAATAGTCGCGGCGGACAAAAAACTCGTCGCAGCGGTCAAACAATTCGTTGCGCCTTGGTCGAAAAATTAGCCGCGGCGGTCAAAAAAATAGTCGCGGCTGTCAACAAAATCGTCGCGGCATGGTCAAAAAAGTAGTCGCGGACAAAAAACGTCACGGCGGTCAAAAAACTGATGCAGGATGGTCAAAACTTGTCGCGGCAGTTGAGACATTAGCAACGGCGGTCACAAAATTCGTAAAAAATTGTCGGGTCATGATCGAAAAATTAATCACGGTGGTCGAAAAAAAAGTCGCAGCAGACAAAAAAAATTGTCACGGCATGGTCGAAAAATTAGCCGCAGCGTTCGAAAAAAAACGGGGCGACAAAAAAATTGTCGGGTCATGATCGAAAAATTAGTCACAGTGGTCGAAAAAAAAGTCGCGGCAGACAAAAAAAATTGTCACGGCATGGTCGAAAAATTAGTCGCAGCGGTTAAAAAAAATAGTCGCGGTGGACAAACAAAGGGTCGCAGCGGTCAAACAATTCGTCGCACCTCGGTCGAAGAATTAGCTGCGGCGGTCAAAAAAATATTCGCGGCTGTCAACAAAATCATCGCAGCATGGTCAAAAAAGTAGTCGGAGCGGTCAAAAAAGTAGTCGCGGCGGTCAAAAAATTTGTAAAAAAATGTCGCGGCATGGTCAAAAAATTAGCCGCAGCGTTCGAAAAAAAAACGCGGCGACAAAAAAAATTGTCGGGGCATGGTTGAAAAATTAGTCGCAGCGGTCAAAAAAATAGTCGCGGTGGACCAACGAATCGTCGCAGCGTTCAAAAGATTCGTCGCAGCGGTCAAAACATTCGTCGCGGGATGGTCGAAAATGTAGCCGCGTCGGTCAAAAAAAAATACGGGGCAGTCCAAAAGTTGGTCTGTGCGAGGTAAAAAAACTTTCGCACCGGTCAAAAAAAAATTGACGCGGGATGGTCGAACAATTAGGCGGTCAAAAAATTGGTCGCGGCAGTTAAAAAATTAGTTGCCGCATGGTCCAAAAATAAGTCGCAGCGGTCAAAAACTCATCACGGCGGTCGACATATTAGTCGCGGCGGTGAAAAACTTCGTCACGGCATAGTCGAAAAATTAGTCGCGGCGGTCCAAAAAAAATGGATGCGGCAGTCCAAAAATTGGTCAGAGCAAGGTCAAAAAATTAGTCACAGCGGTCGAAAAAATAGTCGCGGCTGTCAACAAAATCGTCGCGGCATGGTCAAAAAAGTAGTCGCGGACAAAAAACGTCACGGCGGTCAAAAAACTGATGCAGGATGGTCAAAACTTGTCGCGGCAGTTGAGACATTAGCAACGGCGGTCACAAAATTCGTAAAAAATTGTCGGGTCATGATCGAAAAATTAATCACAGTGGTCGAAAAAAAAGTTGCGGCACACAAAACAAATTGTCACGGCATGGTCGAAAAATTAGTCGCAGCGGTCAAAAAAATAGTCGCGGTGGACAAACAAATTGTCGCAGCGGTCAAAGAATTCGTCGCGCCTCGGTCGAAGAATTAGCTGCGGCGGTCAAAAAAATATTCGCGGCTGTCAACAAAATCATCGCAGCATGGTCAAAAAAGTAGTCCGAGCGTTCGAAAAAAAACGCGGCGACAAAAAAATTGTCGGGGCATGGTTGAAAAATTAGTCGCAGCGGTCAAAAAAGTAGTCGCGGCGGTCAAAAAATTCGTAAAAAAATAACGCGGCATGGTCAAAAAATTAGCCGCAGCGTTCGAAAAAAAACGCGGCGACAAAAAAATTGTCGGGGCATGGTTGAAAAATTAGTCGCAGCGGTCAAAAAAATAGTCGCGGTGGAACAACGAATCGTCGCAGCGTTCAAAAGATTCGTCGCAGCGGTCAAAACATTCGTCGCGGCATGGTCGAAAATGTAGCCGCGTCGGTCAAAAAAAATACGGGGCAGTCCAAAAGTTGGTCTGTGCGAGGTCAAAAAACTTTCGCACCGGTCAAAAAAATTGACGCGCGATGGTCGAACAATTAGGCGGGACGGTCGAAAAATTCGTCGCGGTGGTCCAAAAATTGAAATAGTCGCGGTGGTCAAAAAATTGTCGGGTCATGGTCGAAAAGTTAGTCCCGGCAGTCAAAAAAAAATACGCGGCGGTCCAAAAGCTGGTCAGTGCAAGGTCAAAAAAAATTTCGCACGGGTCAAAAAAACGGACGCGGGATGGTCGAACAATTAGGCGGTCAAAAAATTCGTCGCGGCAGTTAAAAAATTAGTTGCCGCATGGTCCAAAAATAAGTCGCAGCGGTCAAAAACTCGTCACGGCGGTCGACATATTAGTCGCGGCGGTCAAAAACTTCGTCACGGCATAGTCGAAAAATTAGTCGCGGCGGTCCAAAAAAAATGGATGCGGCAGTCCAAAAATTGGTCAGAGCAAGGTCAAAAAATTAGTCACAGCGGTCGAAAAAATAGTCGCGATGGTCGAAAAATGATCCCCATCAAATTCAAAATCGGAATGTGAAGTCGAGTCGGTCGAAGGAAAGTCGAACAGAAAAAAAACTTCAGCTTGAATTTGATCTTGAGGAATTTTTTTGCTTGCACAACTGTAAAACAATTGCAAGTAGCAAAAGTATCCATTGTATGTATTTATAAAATGCAGTTAGCTGGAACAGCATAATTGCTGATCATATACAGTACCCCCTCGAGAAATATGCACGTGGTCCCGATAAATTATAAGCATAAAAGCTATAAAAACAATTTAGTGAAACTATCAGTCAGTGACAAAACGAAAGATGTTAAACGACAGTTAATCATTTAGGAAACGTTAACACTTGACTTGCAGTTTAAATAAAATTATAAAACAAATGTTTTTTTAGTCTTATCCAAAAGTACATGCAAAACTCAAAATGATTACGGTGAGATCTATAGCGCACAAAACCAGATGACGGTCGAACACAGTCAGTTGTTTTTGCATAAGGTGCTTTGGAGTTGTGCGCAAGTGCAATTTTTTTTTTGGCAGAGGGCTTGAAAAGTAAAAATAAGCAAATTAGATCATCAATTACAAGCTCCAATGATTTTCAATTTTAAATACAAAGCAAATAAATGTCCAATGTATGACATTATTGATAAATTATTTTTTCAAACCACAGCTCGCATATTGGCTCTGCTCGCGGGTATGGTTTGCCAATTGACATTCTTTCTTGCAACACCGGGTCCGCGGTCACTAGTTAGTTTTGTGTATTTTAGCAGCAAATCCATATGACTTTTCATGAAGTCATGAAAGCGCCCAGCTTCAAATTCACATTGGAGTTTAAAAATAACTCTTGACTCGGCACATTTCCTAAAAATTTTTTCGATGTGACACATACACAATTTTGGGACTTTTGGTAAGAGCCTTGGGTGCTAAATCCTCCAATCTCGTGATGACTTCTTACAAGCCCGTCAACGACAATTAAGTGGGCCCATTCATTATCACAGTCAGGTAACACTCAGTCAAGCGACGGAAATTGATGTTTTTGTGCTTACTCATTATCGAAAGGTTTAGCCTGAAACAAATACTCATCAATTAAAACATGCTAGAAAGGAATTAATTAACCATGCTCTTTTTCCATGCGACCAATAATCTACAGTTTTCGTATTTGTTGATTCCAACAGTACCACAAACATAAACCAACAGTACCACAAACATCACTTTTCACAAACTGTTGAGTTTAGGAAAGTTTTTCATTGTTTGAAAACATAATATTTTAAATCTTTTGCGATATTTCCATATACCATATTTCTGTTTAAAGCTAGAAAACTTCAACTTACAGACAACTCGATATGTCACTTCACAGTCTATGTGAAGAAACAAGTGCCAAAACTTGCTTCTAGCAATCAATTAATTGCGCGAAATTGATTAGTGCCTCGTTTTAACTTATGAGATTTAATTTATGGATTTTAAAAACGAAGAGGTCAATTTTTGTGTTCAACTATCACGAATTTGTGTTCAACTATCACGGAAGGTCAGAATACATAGAAACATCAGAATACATAACACACGAATGAACTAAGATAAAATAACTTAGGCTGAGTTAGGGATTTCTTGGAATATTCGAGCTTCATCTAGAAGTGATGATGAGTTGATGAAAGTGAAATCATGTATTCTACAATTATAGAGCTTTCCACGCAGTCTTTGTCTTGTTTCGCGATACAGCTCTTGCAGTATAAAACTTTGCGGAAATCATACGCAGGTATGAGGTCTATTTTGCTAGTACTTTAACTCGATAAAATATTCCCTCCACAGGTCCGACATTCTCTTTTTGCTCAAAAATTTTAACACATGCGTGTAATTCATCATCGTTAGGATTAGGGACAAGGAAGAATTGAATTTGACCGAATAATTTACTACTTCCACTGCTGAACTGTATGAAGCTAATTCCTCACCTGATGACCTTTTGTACGCGACTGAATCGTAGTATACGCCCCTGATGATATGTCGATTAAAAATTTTGGAACCAGGACAAATGTTTCGAGCGATTTGAACTTCGTTTGTTTCCAACAGCTCTTTATCGAAAGTCATTGCATTAGTTTTCGGCTCGAAACCAGACCAATCATGGAAAAAATTGTGTGCTGTTTCATTTGTAAAGAGCTCGCCTGTGAGATTACGCTTTTGAAGAAAGCGACGGCATATTATATCAACTTCTGACGTTGACCCTGTAAGCAATTTGACCATGAGCCGATTGGCTGATTCGAAACTCATCGCTGAGAAAGCAAACAAAGGTCCGAATCTACTGCTTTTATCGCCAGATGGTTTATCATATGTACAAATATTGTTTCTATTTTGCTGTTCATGTCAAATATTTTGAAAATAGTGCCGCAAAATTGGTTCCGTAGAAGCTCAGCTGTTTTGATTTTATTAGTTTCTGTAGTTTCAAACAAAAGACGCACGCCGGAAGATAACTGGAGAAAATGCATGTATAATATATCGTTGTACAGAAATAAAATAAAAATACAGATATGCCCAGGGTTAATCCATTTGTTGTGAGATTGCATATCTGCCCTGAACTGTATCAGACATGTTCAGACCTGGAAGATACAACAATTTTAATGTTACGGAAATAAAATAAAAATACAGATATGCCCAGGTTGAATCCATTTGTTGTGAGATTGCATGTCTGTCCTGAACTGCATCAGACATGATCAGATCTGAAATTTTTTTTTTTGAAATTTTCGAATGAATTCTGAACTTTTGTCACGTGTCTTGTTTTTTTCATTAAAAATAGTTATTTTTTCAAATAACACTAAAACTCGTTTAAAATCACGTCCTTATTTAGATCTAGTATTTTCTCGAGGGGGATATCTCAAGGGACATAATTTTGCACGCCGAGACATTTGGACTCTCGATAATGTTTTTTTCAACATTATCTCAATAACTTTTTTTCTTGATTACTTATATAGATATATTTTTTTTCCAGATTACCTAATTTGTACCAATGATGCTGTTTAGTCAGTTTTCTATAAATTCTGATGCTGATTGATTCTCTATGTCTGGTGAGGGGAAGGGATTTTTTTCATAATGAAGGAAACAAATGATAGAAAAAAAATAGAAACAAAAAGTAAGGGTATAGATCCAACAAAAAATAACTTCTGAACATATAATAACTTCAGATATGCATATGATTTACCCTCCAATGTACCCAGTACACAATATTCATCTACAGCCTCTAATGGGATCTGATCCAAACGAGACGCCCACCAACGCCAACCAGGAGACCGTGTTCAGCTTCGCAGAGGGAAAGATCCCCCAGCCTCCCCAACTTCAGTTGTCAGCAGAGAGTCTGTCTCGTGACGGGGCATACCTTCTGGACAAGGGCACCCAGATGATCCTTTTGGTGCGAAGTCACGTATCAATGAACTGGTGCATGAAGGTCCTGGACCTTCCGAATCCCACTGGCATACCATCTGGAGGATTGAAGTCGCTGCCTGAGTTAGACAACACTGTGTCAAATGCCCTCAGAGCTTTCATATTCCACTTGCTGGACTCGAGGCCAAACCACGCACCCATCCTAATACTCAGAGACGATGACCCCAGCAAGGCTCTGTTTTTTGAGAGCCTGGTAGATGACAGAACTGACGGCAGCTCATCCTACGTCGAATTCCTGCAACACATTAACGGCTCAATTGAGAAGATGAAGAAGTAACCCTATCGCTCCCCCTCAAAAAACCAGTTCCGGCTGACTGAAGTGTAATTTAAGATGATGTGACCAGCCACTGATTACGAGCAGGTTAATTCGAAACATAAAATGGTGCTATGGATCATTTCGCGGTTTATAGGTTTTCACTATGTAATCAATCCTTCATTTAAATCCTTACTTGTTGTATTTCACGCCAAGGAATTGTGCTCGAAAAAATTTATTTGAGCTCTAAATTTATTTTAAAAAGCTAATAATCCAGTTTAAGATGGAGTAATGATGTTAAAATGTTGTTCAGTTAAGAGGAGCGAATAAATAAATTGAAATTTCCTTGGATATTCGATAATTAAAGTAGCAATTATCTTTATATAATCAATGACAAGCAAACTGTGCTCGGTAGTGTATTGTTCGATTCTCAAAAAAAATTTTTTAGTACTATTTATTCCAAGCAAAGGATAAGGACGTTTTCGATCACAAAGTTTTTCTTATTGCACTTCATAGAGCTGCTTTGTCGTGTTCTCGCTAGTGTCTGCGAAGCAAAGCTTATTTTATGTTTTTAATGACTATGATTTATTCTATTAAGAGTTGATGAACGTATTTCAGACTTATATAGGTCTCGATCATTTTTTTCTAAAAAAGTCTTATAATTTGTTCAGGCTTTGTTAAAAGGAGGGTTAATTCCACTATCGATCAGCAAAATTATAAAAGTCACATGATCGACTTCTAATTTCGAAAGTGAAATTTAATTATTGAATTTTCCAGCGGAATAAAAGTTTTACCTATTGATTCAGTTTTCTCAAATTAGGTTAAATTTATCAAAGAAGTTTTTATTATCGTTCTGAAAATTCACAGAGCTTTAAGGCATTGCGCTATTTGATTATCGTAAACCGAAGATCAGTTAGCTTCTAAAATTAATCCATTTTTGTTTTGATTTGTTCAATGTAAAACTATTAACCGATTTCGGCAATTTTTCATCACCGAATTGATATTCATCACCAAATTGATAATGAACAACACTCTAATAGAGCTTAAATTCTTGACATTCGTTTTCATTTAAACCAACTAGAATCAACATTGAATAACCCAACCCTTCTTTCGCTTTTCAGACAAATGTCTTTCTGGTTTTGTGAAGTTAACATAACTAGCTTCTAACTATCCGAAGAAACACCAATTTTGAACAACGAACGCGCGCTAGTCGAGGGAGCTTAAATAACCGTGAATAATTTCCACTTCTGAAGAGCAAAAAAAGTAGGTGCTACAAAGAACTAAAAAGGTAAATGAGAGAGTTTCAAAAGTCGTAAACGCTCTATCGGAAAAAGACATATCACAGATTCAGTGGCATTACCTGGCTATTTACTGCTTTTTTAATTGCTTGACTGTTAGTGGAATTTTGTTTGACGTGAGAACATTTCCCTGGATCAAAGTCGAGCTGTACACTGCAAGGAAACTTATGGTAGATATCTTCCAGCACATGCACAGTCTGTCGCCCAATTGACATCTAGGTGTGTTAAAATAGCGTTTGCTGACTAGTAATTTAAAGAAAAGCAATAGCATAACCTTATTGAACAAAATTTAGACAAAACATTTTCCTTTTTGCAGCTTTTTTAAAAGTTCATTGATGTGACTAAAGGTTATGGCGATAATTCTAGATCTGATACTTTTTGTGATCTTTTGAAAAATAGCTTGAAAGTTCTACTAAGCCAGCTTAAAATAACAGTAATAGCTTTGCTCTTTCCCCCTTTTTTCAAAAATTATCTTTAGTGGTGTGCACAGGTTTTTTTAAGAGTGGTCGACAAAGCGAAAGTTGAAGTAGAACAGTTAACGTATATTTGATATAATTACAGGTTCAATTATTTCAGCTCTATCGAAAAAAGACATATCACAGATTCAGTGGCATTACCTGGCTATTTACTGCTTTTTTATTGCTGGACTGCTAGTGGTTTTTTGACTGACGTGAGAACATTTCTCTGGATCAAAGTCGAGCTGTACACTGCAAGGAAACTTATGGTAGATATCTTCCAGCACATGCACAAACTGTCGCCCAATTGACATCTAGATTCGTTAAAATAGCGTTTGCTGAAAAGTAAGTTAAAGAAAAGCAAGTGCATAACCTTATTTAACAAGATTTAGACAAAACCTTTTCCTTTCTGCAGCTTTTTTTTAAAGTTCATTGATGTGACTACAGGTTATGGCGATAATTCCAGATCTGATACGTTTTTGTGATCTTTTGAAAAATAGCTTGAAAATTTTACTAAGCCAGCTTAAAATAACTGTAATAGCTTTGCCCTTTCCCCTTTTTTTTCAAAAATTATCTTTAGTGGTGTGCACAGGTTTTTTTAAGAGTGGTCGACAAAGCGAAAGTTGAGGTAGAACAGTTAACGTATATTTGATATAATTACACTTTCAATTATTTCAGCTCTATCGGAAAAAGACATATCACAGATTCAGTGGCATTACCTGGCTATTTACTGCTTTTTTTTATTTCTTGACTGCTAGTGGATTTTTGTCTGACGTGAGAACATTTCTCTGGATCAAAGTCGAGCTGTACACTGCAAGGAAACGTATGGTAGATATCTTCCAGCACATGCACAATCTGTCGCCCAATTGACATCTAGGTGCGTTAAAATAGCGTTTGCTGACTTTTAAGTTGAAGAAAAGCAAGTGCATAACCCTATTGAACAAAATTTAGACAAAACCTATTCCTTTTTGCAGCTTTTTCTTAAAAGTTCATTGATGTGACTACAGGTTATGGCGATAATTCTAGATCTGATACTTCTTTGTGATCTTTTGAAAAATAGCTTGAAAGTTCTACTAAGCCAGCATAAAATAACAGTAATAGCTTTGCCCTTTCCCCTTTTTTTCAAAAATTATCTTAAGTGGTGTGCACAGGTTTTTTTAAGAGTGGTCGACAAAGCGATAGTTGAGGTAGAACAGTTAACATATATTTGATGTAATTACAGGTTCAATTATTTCAGCTCTATCGGAAAAAGACATATCACAGATTCAGTGGCATTACCTGGCTATTTTCTGCTTTTTTTTATTGCTTGACTGCTAGTGGATTTTTGTTTGACGTGAGAACATTTCTCTGCATCCAATTCGAGCTGTACACTGCAAGGAAACTTATTGTAGATATCTTCCAGCGCATGCACAATCTGTCGCCCAATTGACATCGAGGTGCGTTAAAATAGCGTTTGCTGACAAGTAAGTTAAAGAAAAGCAAGTGCATAACCTTATTGAACAAAATTTAGACAAAACCTATTCCTTTTGGCAGCTTTTTTTAGAAGTTCATTGATGTGACTAAAGGTAATGGAGATAATTCTAGATCTGATACTTTTTTGTGATCCTTTGAAAAATAGCTTGAAAGTTCTACTAAGCCAGCTTAAAATAACAGTAATAGCTTTGCCCTTTCCCCTTTTTTTCAAAAATTATCTTTAGTGGTGTGCAAATGTTTTTTTACGAGTGGTCGATAAAGCGAAAGTTGAGGTAGAACAGTTAACGTATATTTGATATAATTACATGTTCAATTATTTCAGCTAAATTGACGTCCCGAATTGAGCTTACCGTAAGCAATAGTAGTAACAGCGATCGCCGTCAAAACTTTAGCATTAGCTATGGATGCCCGATGGAAAGAGCTTGTGGGTGCGATAGCAGATGGGCCAACTCGTGAAGTCGTGAGTAAAATAATAACCGAGGTGGAAGAAAGTAAGTCAGAAATTCTATCAAAATACGGGGAACTTAAAGATTTTGTTGATGAGTTAGATATTCGAGTGCGACAACAAGAGCGCTATACATCAAAGGATTCCATAATTGTCGACAATCCCCCGTTTGATCCGCGTGATGAGAGGAAATTTTTAAGTAATGTGATACATTTTTTGGACAAATATCTCAAAGTCAAGATTTCGGGCAGTAGTTTGAAAGCTTTCCATATACTACCGAACAAATATTTGGATAGAAACATTATGCCTTCAGTCATAATCAAATTCATTTATTTCAATGACAAGTTTGAAGCCTACAAGAACCGGCGAAAACTAAAGTATGATGATCACAAAAATCCAATCAATGGTAAAACAATTTGGGTGAAAGAGCGGTTGCCTCCATTGGATGCTTATGTGAAACGCTTGGCCGAGAGCAGAGGTTTTGTAACGACAACTCATAATTGTGCTGTGTCGGTTGTTTGTGACACAAGTTCCGGGAGGCAGAGATTTATACAAGTCAATAATGAAAAAGACTTGAATGCATTGAAAAATCCAAGAGTTAAGGAAATGCAAAGAAATGATGGGCGTCAGTTTAGTAACCAAAAGGATGCAGTGCAGAAGAAGCGCCAACTGAGTGGTGGAAACCAGAAAGATATGTTTGGTTCAATGTCATCAGAAAAAAAAGTTTATCGAGAAAACTCGACAAAAAATGCTTAACCTGTCAACTTGTGACACAAAAAGAAAATTAAACTCAACACAAAAAATTTGTAGCAAAATTAAACTCTTCTTGTGACACAAAAAGAAAAAATTAAACTCAACTCAACTGAACTGAAAGATTGAATGAAACTTTCTTGTGAATTTTTGTTTTGGCTGTTACCTTGATTGATAACTTTGACACAAGAGCAAATCTTAAACAAAAACACTTCTCATCAAGACTTTTTAAAACGTTCCAACAGTTTCTTTTTTCTTCCTTTCTGCTAGTCTTTCCTGGTAGTTGTAAAACTAATAAAATACATATTTTTAACAGTTTACTGTGAATTTTGTAGCAATCGGTAGCAAAAGTTTTTTCCGTCAACAAATTTATCACAGCCAAAAGTTTAGTGTTGCGATTTCCGTGGCTTTTAAATATTTAAATGACTTTTTCTTTGCAGCAGATCTGATGAGGGTTCAGCCGAACATGGGAAAAAAAGATTTGATTTGCTGCGACTTCCGCGGTGATCAGATTTTAAAAAAATTTTGATACTCAAGAAGAATTCTAAAACCAGACTCAGAACAGATTTCAGATGAAAAGCTTGCTGCGATTTTCGCGGCAGCCTGAAACTTCTTAGTCAAATTCTTAGTCAAAAGTCCTTAGTCAAACTAGAAAGCATAATCAAAAATTAATTACGTATTGTACTTTGTTGCGACTTTCGCGACTATCTACTGCCAACTAGTTGATAGAATTCAATAAATTGAATTTATAAGATGCTGGTAAGCCTAAATTGTTTTACGAAAGACTTTTTTCACGCTTAAGCTATGTAGTTTTTTGCAATGGTTAAGAATTATCTATATATTTTTAATTTTATGCGGAATACAAGCAGCAGACTCTCCATAAGAGTCACTTTTCAATGGTCTCACTTTTGTGAAAAATATGTTGGAGAAAACGGCGAATTAGGAGTGAATAGCTTGCTGCGACTTGCGCGGCGATCCCAAACTGAGCAAGCTTTAAGTCAAATTAGAAAGCATAATGAAAAACTAATTACAAGATATATAGGTGTGTTGCGACTACCGCGACCAAATCTTTAAAAAAAAACATTCCTCATCACGACTTTTTTAAATGGTCCAACAGTTTCTTTGTTTCTTCTTTTTCCTTCCTTTCTGCTATGCATTCCTGGTATTTGTAAAACTCATAAAACACATATTTTTAACAGTTTACTGTGAATTTTGTAGCAATCGATAGCAAAAGTTTTTTCCGTCAACAACTTCATCACAGCCAAAAGTTTAGTGCTGCGATTTCCGTGGCTTTTAGATATTTGAATGACATTTTCTTTGCGGCAGACCTGATGAGGGTACAGCGGAACAAGGGAAAAAAATTTGATTTGCTGCGACTTCCGCGGTGATCAGTTTCTTAAAAAATTTCGATACTCAAGAAAAATTTTAAAACCAGACGCAGAACAGATTTTAGATGAAAAGCTTGCTGCGATTTTCGCGGCAGCCTGAAATTTCTTAATCAAATTCTTAGTGAAAAGTCCTTATTCAAGTTAGAAAGCATAATCAAAAATTAATTACGAATTGTAGTTTGTTGCGACTTTTGCGACCATCTACTGTCAACTAGTTGATAAAATTAAATAAATTGAATTTATAAGATGCTGGTAAGCCTAAATTGTTTTAAATCAACTATTGTTGCTTGCATAAGATCTACTCATCTGATCTCTGAATGTGTGTTGATTTTATTAGTTTTGTTCTTCGACAACTAATCAGCTATTCGGACCGGTCTAAATTATGAAGCCGCCTCTTTTTCGTATGATGAGTGTTGTCTTTAGGTCTCCATGTAGTTGGAGCTTCATCTCCTTCCAGTTTTTCCCTCCCCTTTGATTTGTTTCTGAAATTCGATTTAACTCTTCTTTCGCTTTTCAGACAAATGTCTTTCTGATTTTGTAAAGTTAATATAACTAGCTTCTAACTATCCAAATAAAAACCGATTTTGAACAACGAACGCGCGCTAGTCGAAGGAGTTTAAATTACCGTGAATAAGTTCCACTTCTGGAGAGCAAAAAAGTAGGCGCTACAAAGAACTAAAAAAGTAAATGAGAGAGTTTCAAAAGTCGTAAACGCTCTATCGGAAAAAGACATATCACAGATTCAGTGGCATAACCTGGCAATTTACTGCTTTTTTTGTTGCTTGACTGCTAGTGGAATTTTGTCTGACGTGAGAACATTTCTCTGGATCAAAGTCGAGCTGTACACTGCAAGGAAACTTATGGTAGATATCTTCCAGCACATGCACAATCTGTCGCCCAATTGACATCTAGATTCGTGAAAATAGCGTTTGCTGACAAGTAAGTTAAAGAAAAGCAAGTGCATAACCTTATTGAACAAGATTTAGACAAAACCTATTCCTTTTTGCCGCTTTTTTTAGAAGTTCATTGATGTGACTACAGGTTATGGCGATAATTCTAGATCTGATACTTTTTTGCGATCTTTTGAAAAATAGCTTGAAAGTTCTACTAAGCCAGCTTAAATTAACAGTGTTAGCATTGCCCTTTCCCCTTTTTTTCAAAAATTATCCTTAGTGGTGTGCCCAGGTTTTTTAAGAGTGGTCGACAAAGCGAAAGTTGAGGTAGAATAGTTAACGTATATTTGGTATAATTACAGGTTCAATTATTTCAGCTCTATCGGAAAATATCACAGATTCAGTGGCATTACCTGACTATTTGCTGCTTTTTTGCTTGACTGCTGGTGGATTTTTGTCTGACTTGAGAACATTTCTCTGGATCAAAGATTTCAGATTGCTTGCTATTTATCAAAAACTTTATCAGAATGAGTTTATCAAAAACGTTTGTTATTACCCATCAGCCTAGAACCCAGGCGACTCCTCTGCTTGACACTAGCAACTCTGTCAGCAAAAGTTCGGTCAACAATGTAATCGATGAACCTGTCTTACCAGAGGTTAGTCGATGATTGAACATAATTATCAAATATTCAAAAAAATTAGCTTCCGACTTTCTAAGCAAAGTTTTTTTTTATCTCTAACCTAAAATACAACAATTAATCATCAACTAAAAACTTTAGGAATTCCAGCTAACTCTCACAGGAATTTGCAAGGAATTTCTTAAACAGTTTCTAGTTTGTTTTTAATATTTTCTCATTGATTTTTTCTGTAGGGTTCACAGAAAGCAAATAATACCGAGAATGTCAGTCAACTACCCCAGAGAAGAACCCGAGGGAAAAAAGAGGAACAGCAAAATGTGCTAATAGTCGAGAGAATTGCTAAGCAAAAACTGCAAGACCGTTTTTGGTTAATTTACGTGAACGATGACAACACAGCGTCTGTAATAAGCGTTCTCCACAGTGGAATACAAATGAGCTATTCTGAAAGACAGTGCGCTGACGTGAGCAAGTTTTCAATACCTTTCATTTTTTATTTTTTCTATGCCAAGTTTATAGCAAAGGTCCTTATAAGCTTGTTGATTCAATTTTTTTGCTATGTGCTAGTTGAGATAAACTGCTTGAACAGCATCTTTTTAAAATTATTGCTGTTGAGAGCTGATTGCATATTTGAGTTAACAAATTTGTAATAGTTTTAGATTTCATCATTAACAGACATGTAATAGGTCTTTTATTTAAAGCTTTGCAATCTGGAAACAAAATTTGTCTCAACAAAATACAAGTTGAAACATAATTTCCATGTTTTTGCATTTTATTTTGCTTAGCTTATGACTGAAATTGAGGTGAAAGTTGGTACCGAAACTTACTCTGCATCAATTCGAGCCATTGGAGGCGAAACTTATTGTAACAATTGCTTGGCGGAACTGTCGGCATTTATGGTTGAGTGGGCAGATCTAGGACTGCCAGGAGTTCCGAATCAATGTTTTGTCGAGCAGCAAGATGAAAACCCTGATAAAGAGAATGCCCATCAAATGCTTGACGAAAGTAACATCGAAAACATAGATGAAGAAGTTCTCAATTTGACACCTGAAGATGTGTCTTCATACTTCGGAAAAAGTGACATTACACGAAGTCCCTTGGCTAGCACGGTTAGATACATTTTTTTCGACGTTTCCTAGTTTAGTTTCGAGTTTCTTGGTTTCAGTTTTTGATTAAAATGCTGAAAAAACAAATAGATTAAAAAATAACTTGGAACCCACCAGAAAGTTTTCTAATTTTCATTAAGTTTCTTTGAATCTTTGTTGTTCCTTAATGCACAAAAAACCAAGAGTGGAAATTGAAACACATGAAATGAATCAGTTTAGGAGAAAGGTGAGAAATCGAATATACATTGCAATTTTTGTCATCAGATAAGTTTCTTGCTCTTTCTCATTTTTTTCTCAGCCTACCATCTTTTTTTATAAAAAAGAATGTGCCTGTTCCCTGCTTCAAGCTCATTTGTTTTATTTGTTAGGTTAACACAGCTAATAGAACTCTGCCACTCCTGAATAACTCAGGAAATATTAAACGAAAAACATCAACTCCTTATGCACTGCCAAAACCGAAGAAGAATTTGATCAGTTATGAACAAGCTGGAAAAGGTGTCACAGTCATTCAGGTAATTAGTGCTTTTTTCAGAAAAGTTTTCCAATTAAATAAGAATTGAAAATTTTTTCACTGATCGATCTGTTCAATCTTTTTCGAAGACGAACTAAATTTGTAATGCAAACCGCTTAAGTGCAAAGAATATTAGTTCAAACTACTACTCAGGGAAAAATCATTTTGTTTTCTTGTAGTCGACTGATCAGAATGGAGCACAACAAGGATTATCAAAAGTTGTGGTTCAGCTTCAGGAAACTGTTGGGTGTTTACAGTCAACAACCCAAAAGTTAACTACTGCTACAACAGTTTTGTGCAAAAGCCTAGACACTTTGGTTTCGCGAAATCTAGAAGAGATGACAAAACTGGCCAAGGTTATGAAACAAGTGGTAAGATTTGCTTTATTCCTCAAAGAACGGTTTTGCTAAAAACCCAGCATCTCTGATCCCAGCTTCATTGATCCAGTTTTCTAAATTGGTTTAGGTTCAAGAAAAAAATTTGAAAATAATAGCTTGCTGTCAAAATCACAAAAGCTGCAATCTTAAAAACATTTTTTTGTCAAAATTAGAAAATTGAAAAAAGTTTAAAACTCTTCAATCCGTTTTTTTGTTTCAGTTTTGCGTTTCTGGTGGTAAAAGTAAAAAAAATATGACTTTTTGAACAGTTTACTGTGAATTTTAAAGAAATCGGTAGCAAAAAACTTTTTTCGTGAACAAATTTATCTAAAGAATTTTTAAAACTTAAGAGCTGCGATTTCCGCGGCTACTAATTACTTAATGATTTTTTGTGCAGGAGAATTGATGAGGGTTCACAACAAGAGAATAACTAGAAGGTCTGGTTTTCTGCGATTTTCGTGGTAATCAGGATTAAAAAAAGATCGAATCGATACTAAAAATTAATTTTAAAACCAGATTCAGAACAGATTTCAGATGAAAGGCTTGCTGCGATTTCCGCGGCAGTCTGAAATTTAGCAAGTTCTTAGTCAGATTAGAGAGCATAATCAAAAAACAATTACAAATTGTTGAAGTGTGTTGCGACTTTCGCGACCAACTACTGCTAACTTCTTGATAGCATTAAATTACTCAATCTCAAACTAGCGATCATTTGTTTCAGAAATGATAAACAACGTGAACTACTACTTTTGATAAAGGATTTTCGTTTTTGTTTTCCCAGTAAAAGTTGCCCAATGATCCAGTCTTTTAAAATGGTTTAGGTTCATAGAAAACCCTAAAAGAATAACTTTCTCTAAAAATCAAAAAGGCTGCAACCTAAAAAACTTTTTTTTTCAAAATGCCAAAATTTAAAAAAGTTTTCTATGCTTCCTCAAATTAAGTTAAGATTTTTTTAGGGTGACTCACAAGAACGTATGGGTTTTTTGAATCAACAAGCCCCCGATGAGCTTGATAACTTGCAAAAAATAGAGCATAATGGAATAAATCTTGTAAGTGTGAAAGGATCAACGCCGAACTTATGGGGTCGTGCAGTTGCAAGAGTTCTGTTCAGTGACAAAGAACTCGAGGACTATGTTCTGGAGCCAGGGCGAATTGACCGGAATACTCGAGCTGAGTTTCCGTCCCCAACTAGAATTGATAAATTGAAAAGTGAGTAAAACAACAATGAGCAAATTTATGGTAGATATTTTTAACCCTTGCAATTTTGAGTGCATTTTCTTGTTGTTTGCTGAAAAAATTTAAAAATATATAAACGTTTGTTTGGTTTTAGCTGCATGTGGAGTTCGCTGGTCTATGTGTAACCGACCGCAAGTTGCCTTTCATCAAATGAAAGAAGGTTTCAACGCAGTTGGGGTTGAGAACAAATCCAAGCGAGCTTTGTTCGCAAGAAAGCAGGAAATTGAAGGAAATAAAAGCATGTGATCATTTGGTGCTATAACGCATGTGCATTTTATTTAATTTTGAGCAAAATTAAATTCCTCAGGCTTCTCCAAAAAGTTGCAGATAATTGTTTTGCTGCCTTTGTCTTGATTTATTTTTATTTCAGACCGTTTCACTTTCTCTGAATTATATTGCTGTATTACTATATATATGTAGTATAAAATTAAGTTTGAAATTGTGAGAAATTGGTGTCGCCAAACATGAGTAATTTGGTTGGTTTTGTCTGTTCGTTAACCGGTTCTTTCTAATTCAATTGTTGGCTTTCATGAGCGAAATGCCGATGCATTTGAAAGAAGACATTCAAATATTATTGAAATGGTTACTGTTCTTTTTGTTCCGTATGCACAGTAAACATTTGGTGCTATAACGCATCTGCATTTTATTTAATTTTGAGCAAAATTAAATGCATCAGGCTTCTCCAAAAAGTTGCAGATAATTGATTTTATGCCTTTGTCTTGATTTATATTTATTTCAGACCGTTCCACTTTCTCCGAATTATATTGCTGTATTACTATATATATGTAGTATAAAATTAAATTTGAAATTGTGAGAAATTGGTGTCGCCAAACGTGACTAATTTGGTTGGTTTTGTCTGTTCGTTAACCGGTTCTTTCTAATTCAATTGTTGGCTTTCATGAGCGAAATGCCGATGCATTTGAAAGAAGACATTCAAATATTATTGAAATGGTTACTGTTCTTTTTGTTCCGTTTGCACAGTAATATTTGGTGCTAAAACGCATGTGCATTTTATTTAATTTTGAGCAAAATTAAATTCCTCAGGCTTCTACAAAAAGTTGCAGATAATTGTTTTGCTGCCTTTGTCTTGATTTATATTTATTTCAGACCGTTTCACTTTCTCTGAATTATATTGCTGTATTACTATATATATGTAGTATAAAATTAAGTTTGAAATTGTGAGAAATTGGTGTCGCCAAACATGAGTAATTTGGTTGGTTTTGTCTGTTCGTTAACCGGTTCTTTCTAATTCAATTGTTGGCTTTCATGAGCGAAATGCCGATGCATTTGAAAGAAGACATTCAAATATTATTGAAATGGTTACTGTTCTTTTTGTTCCGTATGCACAGTAAACATTTGGTGCTATAACGCATCTGCATTTTATTTAATTTTGAGCAAAATTAAATGCATCAGGCTTCTCCAAAAAGTTGCAGATAATTGATTTTATGCCTTTGTCTTGATTTATATTTATTTCAGACCGTTCCACTTTCTCTGAATTATATTGCTGTATTACTATATATATGTAGTATAAAATTAAATTTGAAATTGTGAGAAATTGGTGTCGCCAAACGTGACTAATTTGGTTGGTTTTGTCTGTTCGTTAACCGGTTCTTTCTAATTCAATTGTTGGCTTTCATGAGTGAAATGCCGATGCATTTGAAAGAAGACATTCAAATATTATTGAAATGGTTACTGTTCTTTTTGTTCCGTTTGCACAGTAAACATTTGGTGCTAAAACGCATGTGCATTTTATTTAATTTTGAGCAAAATTAAATTCCTCAGGCTTCTCCAAAAAGTTGCAGATAATTGTTTTGCTGCCTTTGTCTTGATTTATATTTATTTCAGACCGTTCCACTTTCTCTGAATTATATTGCTGTATTACTATATATATGTAGTATAAAATTAAATTTGAAATTGTGAGAAATTGGTGTCGCCAAACGTGACTAATTTGGTTGATGTTGTCTGTTCGTCAGTTAAGTAACCAAAAGATTGCAGTGCAGAAGAAGCGCCAACTGAGTGGTGGAAACCAGAAAGACATGTTTGGTTCAATGTCATCAGAAAAAAAAGTTTATCGAGAAAACTCGACAAAAAATGCTCAACCTGTCAACTTTTGACACGAAAAGAAAAAAATTAAACTCAACGTTAATTGAAAGATTGAATGAAACTTTCTTGTGAATTTTTGTTTTGGCTGTTACCTTGATTGATAATTTTGACACAAGAGCAAATCTCAAAAAAAACACTTCTCATCACGACTTTTTAAAACGTTCCAACAGTTTCTTTTTTGTTTCTTTCTGCTAGTCATTCCTGGTAGTTGTAAAACTAATAAAATACATATTTTTATTAGTTTACTGTGAATTTTGTAGCAATCGGTAGCAAACGTTTTTTCCGTCAACAAATTTATCACAGCCAAAAGTTTAGTGTTGCGATTTCCGTGGCTTTTAAATATTTAAATGACTTTTTCTTTGCAGCAAATCTGATGAGGGTTCAGCCGAACATGGGAAAAAAAGATTTGATTTACTGCGACTTCAGCGGTGATCAGATTTTAAAAAAATTTTGATACTCAAGAAGAATTTTAAAACCAGACTCAGAACAGATTTCAGATGAAAAGCTTGCTGCGATTTTCGCGGCAGCCTGGAACTTAGCAAGTCCTTAGTCAAATTAGAAAGTATAGTCAAAAAGTTATTACGAATTGTAGTGTGTTGCGATTTTCGCGACGATCTACTGTCAACTAGTTAATAGCATTAAATAAATCGATTTTATAAGGTGCTGGTAAGCCTAAATTGTTTTACGAAAGAATTTTTTCACGCTTGAGCTATGTCGGTCATTTATTGCAATGGTCAAGAATATACATACATATATACATACATATACATATATACATACATACATAAATTCATACATAACGATATATACAGACTTATATATAGATATATACATATATTTACATATATACATACATATACATATATACATACATATACATATATACATACATATACATATATACATGCATATACATATATACATACATTTACTTATATACATTAATATACATACATATACATATATACATACATATGCATATATACATCATATACATATAAACATACATATACATATATACATACATAAACATGAATACAAACATATACATATATACATGTATACGTACATATACCTATATACATACATATACATATATACATACATATACATATATACATACATATACATATATACATACATACATACATATACAAATATACATACATTTACATATATACACACATATACATATATACATACATATGGTTTTTCATTGGCCTTATTGGCCTTATTACGGTTTCGACCAGCGAAATAAGTAATGTGCGTGTATTGTTGAAAATATATATATTTTTTACTGTTCTCGGCTTTGGTTTTGCTTTTTATAAGCTTAATAGGTTTAGGTTTTTCTGATATCAGCTTACTGGCCTCATTTTGGTTCATTTGAGGGGCAAATAAAGACTTTTGAGTTTTTGTGAGTTTTGAGGATGAGGGGACTCTTATTGATAGATCTAGTTTTGCCGACATTGATGATTTCGTTCAATGTTTTTTTTGTTCTGTATCCCAAATGGTGCGAAGCGTGCAATTTTTTTGGGGGCTAATTGCGTTCCTATCTTTTGTTGTATATCAAGTAGTGCGAAGCCCCGCATCGTCTCCGTTATACTTGGTTTGTTTTTACAGAAAGGAAAGTAACGTGTTCGTTGTTTGGTTTCTTAGCTCAATCGATGTATATCATTTGAAAGTCTTCCAGGTTATTGATGGATCGAAAAGTAGACTGGAAAACGCTCGCCCACTGCGACGGCCAGGCGGTAAAATTGGCGGTTGAGTATGGTGGGTTGAAAGCAGAAAGAGTTTTGATCTTGCAGTCGCGCCGCATTTTTGATAAAACATGTCAAGAAAATGAAGTTTGGCGCAACTGTTATGAATTATGTTGTAAAGCCTACCGTGACTTGGAAGGCAGTTTCAAAATTGTACACGACAGATATGGTGGATATAAGTTGATTTATTGTGGCAAAGATAAAGTTACAGCCGGAACGTTGTTCAAAAAAACCCCCATAGGTTTCATAACACCTGTTCCCGAAGACTTTTCCTGTTCCTTATCTGTTATGGAAAAATCGTCAAATGGGAAATTAAATCTAATGCTGGGTCCCTTACGCTTTATCAACTCCGATTGTGAGCCGAACTCAAAATATGATTTCTCGAGTGACCAACTACTTGTGCGTATAGAAACCTTGAAAAAAATTTTACCTGGAGACGAAATTTTAGTCAAGTATAGTTGCCACTTTTTTGAGGATAATAAATGTGGATGCCTAACTTGTGTGAGGAATGCTGCACACGTACATTTGGATGCTGAAAAGGAGATTTCCAGTGAAATTACAGTTGAATACATAAGCAGCGATACAACGGATATAATCATGGAGCAGTTAGATGTTTGTTTGACGAATTTAATAAGAGAGGTTGCAGAATCAATCATTTCAGAAAATGGTGTCGCTAGAAATTGCACACCTGAGCCCGCTCCAGTCAGAAAAAAACCAAGATCTTTAAAAATGAGCGAAAAATGGTCGTTTTTTGAGCCGGATCAGTCTGGAAAAATTTTAACCCCTGTTAGCGCTTGTACTGATCTAACCCCTGTTAGCCTTTGTTCTGAGTCTATTGATTTGGAAACTAGCCTCTATGAACTCAACCAGTTTTGCAATAAAGACTCTCTATCAACGAACATGTGTTTAAGAGAAAAAACAACTTCATCTCCAATTTTAGATCAATCAGAAAACGTTTTGCCGGATATATCAATATCATCAATAAATGAAGAAATTGACACGTCTTTCAAGTTTGATTTTGAAGATGAGGAAAAAATACCTATGTCAATTGAATTGAGTCCGTACCTAAAATCAGGATTGCATAATACTGTGCTTGCAATGAAATCTTTCTGTCTAAAAAATAATTTATCCGACAAGGGAGCTGTAGATTTGCACCTATTAATTGATACACTGATCGATAAAAATAATCTTCCGTCGAGTTATGCTTTTTTGAAAGATATGAAACGTAGTTTTGTTATCGACACAAGACTGGACACTGAAGTTCCGGGGGGTCATTTGTGTGTTTTATGTTTCGGGTCAGATCTTGTTCAAATAGTGGTCCGAAATTGGAACTCGTTGATCTCATATTCTGATCAACGAAAAAGTTTTTCAAAGATGAATGATTTTTATCTTGAAGTTGCTCCACCAATAGAGCCTTCCGATGAAAAAATAACATTGCACTTAGTTTTATCTACTGATGGGGTAAGCCTTTCTAATTCAAGTAGCAAAGGCCAATTGTGGCCTGTGTGGCTGGCCATCGCACAACTCCCACCGACATTACGTTTTTCTCGAAAAAACATTGCGCTTGCTGCCCTTTACAGCGGCTCCGAAAAACCGCCTTGGCAACTAATTGTCAACCACATGAAAGCTGAGTTAGAACAGTTATTCGTTGTTAATAAAGTCAAAGTTCAGTTCAAGTGCCTAATTATAGTTGCCGATATTCCAGCTAAAGCTAGTGTTCTAAATATGTACAAAAATAATGGTTTTAATGGATGTAATTTATGCACGGCTTTGGGAACAACAATTGGACGGGCGCATAGCTACTACCCTTTTGAGCAAACTTTTCAATACAGAACTAAAGACGTAAATGAAAAATTTGTAAGACTAGCTGATGTTCTAAATGAGGAAAAAATTGTTTTTAATGTAGTGGGAGTCAAAAGACGGAGTTGTTTCGATTTCATTGTTCCTAATCTGCCTTTATCTGCTGGCGTAGACTATATGCACTGCGTTTTGCTTGGTGTATATAAAAGTCTTTTAAATTTGCAGCTTACACAATTAAGTGCTTTGCAAAAGAAAAAATTTAACGAGGAGATAAAAAAACTAAACGCTCCAAACGAGTTGATCGTTCATGCGCGGAAAATTCGCGGATTAAATGATTTGGGTCACTTCAAAGCGAACGAATTTTTTAACTATTTTTTGTTTATCGGAGTTGCTCTAATGAAAGAACTGTTACACCAGCCGTTTTACGATTACTATTTATGTCTTGTATTTGGAATTCGTCTTCTCCTTGAATCTTGTAAATCGGAGGACATAGATGCTGCAGAAAAGTATTTAAATAGTTTTTGTAGAAACACAGCACGGTTTTTCGGCGACTACAAGGCGGAGACGATGAATGTACATTTGTTGAGACACATGGCTTATCAATGTAGAAACTATGGACCACTTTATCTCTTCTCTGCAATGAGTTTTGAATCCCAGAACAGACAACTTGCCAATCTATTCACGGGAACACACTCTCACTGCAGAATCATTTGCCGCAGGTATATACAGCAACGACTTTTGCTTTCATATAATGTTGAAGACGATCACCTTACTTCTTTGTTGTCCGACTGGTTGTCAGTAGAAACTCGGCCCAGTATTTCTCAAATTACTGGGAATATTGTCCACACAGATTTATTAGGTTATGGAAAATTGCTTTACCCCGACGCGATTTTCATGTCACGTTCAATCGTTGATGGAGTTTTGTTTGACTCAACATCTTATAGCAGAAACAAAAGAGGTCCGAATAGTTTTATTTGTTACACGGATGGTCATCAAAAAAAGTATGGTCAGATACAGTATTTTGTGATAATGGGCGAGAAGTCGTTGGCAAGTGGCATCAAATATGCGTGTATCACAAAAATTGAAATAATAAGTCCAGTGGGACCTGTGCCCAGATACTACTTCACTGCAGAAAAAACCGAGTCTACAGATCTAATCAAAGCTGCTGATTGGGAAAAAATGCTCTGCATCGAGACTGAAAACAATACTTATTTATTCGAATTATGTAAATTCTTTGACCATAAATAAGAAAAGGGTAAATTAAAAGTTGGATTGAATTAAAATAAAAGAATTTCCCTCCTAATATTTTCTTAAAGATGATTTCAAAATTTTTTTCTGAGTGAAAAAGAAAGACGGCTGCTGGTTGCTGTTAAATCTCATAAGTTTTTGCAACCAAACTGATACAAAGTAACATTCAGGAAATCGGAAAAGCTGTGTTTCTGCAATGTGCGTCTAGATTGTCTTGGTGCCTGCGTCCCAGCATCTGAAAAATTTTTGAGGTGGATAAGACGTATTCTCCTGAACTTGGCCTAGAAAGAAACTTGGCAAAATTTGGTTCTCGAGATTAACTGGTTTCATGGTTCTATTTTTGCATGCGGCTGTTAATTCGAAAAGTATTAGAAGTTGATTACTGGAGTTTTTCGATAAAAATCTTTCAAAAAGGTGTGTTTGCTATTTTGAGCCTTTTGATCATCTTGGAAAAAAATCTTAGGGCTATCATAGAGGTTATCTATGTGGTTTATTTGCTCAAAAGTGCTTTTTTCTAAGTCAGCTCAAAAGTGCTTACAGTGGAGGCAGCAAGGAAAATTAGCCAGATTGAACACTTCATAAAATCCATAATTTTCAAGATATTTTGAAAATTGAAGTTGGTAATAAAGCATCTAGTAAAGCAACTTTCATTCACGTTTGTTTTCATTTTTTAGTTTTTGTTATTTTTTTCGTTTTCAGAGAAAAGTTACTTTTTATTGTTTTTCGCTTTTCAAATAATTCGAAATTACTTATATTAATGCTGGTAAGATGTTTGATTTGTGGGTTGACAAGACACCTTTTTTGTACTCCCTGAAAATTGTATGTTATGAACCTTTTTCAAACAAACTTTGATCAAACTTTTTTCTGTTTAAAAAAGGTAGTAATTTTTTTGAATGTTCTTTTCAAGAAATCTTTTTTTCTCATTTTCACTTTTTTGCTTTTCTCTAACAAGGATATTTGTACACACCTAATTTCATTTACTTAACAGTGTATTTCTTAGAACCCGTGCTTAATAAAATGAATTTTTGTGAACAGCGAAAAGTTCCTGAGTAATTGAATACCGGCAATTCTGAATGAAAACCATTTTGCATTTTAAAAAATTTATCCGGTATACTGGATCCAGGTAGGTTGCTCAATCGGTCCCTTGGGGACCGGCAGAGGGAGCAGCGGTAACTATAAATTTTATGCTTTAATCTGAAATTCGCCCTTTTGAAATTAAGTCAACGGAGATTGTTCAAATTCTTTCAATACTGTTCTTTTATCGTCAATTATGAGCTTGCAATCAGGATGCTTAGTTTTTTAAAGAATTGTAAAACACTCCAACGTTTAACGTTGTGTAAGGTTAAGGTTGCTTGCTCGTTCGCTTCGCTCTTGAGGTTTCCAATTTAGCTGAGGCGTTGACAAACTGTGATTTTGCTCGAGCACAGTTTGTTTTCAGTTGTGTAGTGATTTTTAAAATTAGATTAAATTTTGCTATGCTGTTTTGGCCACTGGCGCAGTTGGAGTCGTCACTGGTGCTGGGTTGGTTCTCTGCCTGGGCTGCCTAATGCAGCAGTTGTCTTCTTGGACTGTCTCTTCAACCTCAGGTGTGTATGTTCTCCCCTCCCCCTAGTGCTAGCTTAGGTGTTTTTTTTTGCGATCTTTGCCTTGCCCTAGTGGTTTTTGCTTAGTTTGATGTGTAAGGTGAAGGTTGCTTGCTCCTTCGCTGTGCTGTTGAGGTTTTCAATTTAGCTGAGGGGTTGGCAAACTGTGCATTTGCTCGCGCACAGTTTGTTTTCTGCTGTGTAGTGCTTTTTTTAAATTATAATAAATTTTGCTTTGCTGTTTTGCATACTGGCGCAGCTGGAGTCGTCACTGGTGAAGTGCTGGTTCTGTCTGGGCTGCCTAGTGCAGCAGTTGTCAGCCCAGACCGACTCTTCAACCTCAGGTGTGTATGTTCGCCCCTCCCCCTGGTGCTAGCTTAGGCGTTTTTTGCGTCGTTTGCCTAGCCCTAGCGGTTTTTGCTTAGTCTGGTGTGTAAGGTTAAGGTTGCTTGCGTGTTTGCTGCGCTGTTGAGGCTTTCAACTTAGCTGAGGGGTTGACAAACTGTGCATTTGCTCTCGCCCAGTTTGTCTGTTGTGTTGCGTATTTTTTTAGGTTATATGAAATTTTGCTATGCTGTTTAGGCCACCGGAGCAGTTGGAGTCGTCACTGGTGGTCGGCTGGTTCCCAGTCTGGGCTGCCTAGTGCAGCAGTTGTCTGCCTGGACCGACTCTTCAACCTCAGGTGTGTATGTTTTCCCCTCCCGCTAGTGCTAGCTTAGGTGTTTTTTGCGTTGTTTGCCTAGCCCTAGTGGTTTTTGCTTAGTTTGATGTGTAAGGTTAGGGTTGCTTGCTCGTTCGCTGCACTGTTGAGGCTTTCAATTTAGCTGAGGGGTTGGCAAACTGTGCATTTGCTCGCGCACAGTTTGTTTTCTACTGTGTAGTGTTTTTTTTTAAATTATATTAAGTTTTGCTTTGCTGTTTTGCATACTGGCGCAGCTGGAGTCGTCACTGGTGCTGTGCTGGTTCTGTCTGGGCTGCCTAGTGCAGCAGTTGTCTGGCTGGATCGACTCTTCAACCTCAGGTGTGTATTTTTTCCCCTACCGCTAGTGCTAGCTTAGGTTTTTTTTGCGTTGTTTGCCTAGCCCTACTGGTTTTTGCCTAGCCTGGTGTGTAAGGTTAAGGTTGCTTGCTCGTTCGCTGCGCTGTTGAGGCTTTCATTTTAGCTGAGGGGTTGACAAACTGTGCATTAGCTCGCGCACAGTTTGTTGTCTGTTGTGTAGTGATTTTTTTAGATAATTTTAAATTTTGCAATGCTGTTTAGGCCACCGGAGCAGTAGGAGTCGTCACTGGTGCTTGGCTGGTTCTCTGTCTGGGCTGCCTAGTGCAGCAGTTGTCTGCCTGGACCGGCTCTTCAACCTCAGGTTTGTATGTTCTCCCCTCTCCCTAGTGCTAGCTTAGGTGTTTTTTTGCGTTGTTTGCCTAGCCCTAGTGGTTTTTGCTTAGTCTGGTTTGTAAGGTTAAGGTTGCTTGCTCGTGCGCTGCGCTGTTGAGGCTTTCATTTTAGCTGAGGGGTTGACAAACTGTGCATTTGCTCGCGCACAGTTTGTTGTCTGTTGTGTAGTGATTTTTTTAGATAATATTAAATTTTGCTATGCTGTTTAGGCCACCGGAGCAGTAGGAGTCGTCACTGGTGCTTGGCTGTTTCTCTGTCTGGGCTGCCTAGTGCAGCAGTTGTCTGCCTGGACCGACTCTTCAACCTCAGGTGTGTATGTTCTCCCCTCCCCCTAGTGCTAGCTTAGGTGTTTTTTGCGTTGTTTGCCTAGCCCTAGTGGTTTTTGCTTAGTCTGGTTTGTAAGGTTAAGGTTGCTTGCTCGTGCGCTGCGCTGTTGAGGCTTTCATTTTAGCTGAGGGGTTGACAAACTGTGCATTTGCTCGCGCACAGTTTGTTGTCTGTTGTGTAGTGATTTTTTTAGATAATATTAAATTTTGCTATGCTGTTTAGGCCACCGGAGCAGTAGGAGTCGTCACTGGTGCTTGGCTGTTTCTCTGTCTGGGCTGCCTAGTGCAGCAGTTGTCTGCCTGGACCGACTCTTCAACCTCAGGTGTGTATGTTCTCCCCTCCCCCTAGTGCTAGCTTAGGTGTTTTTTGCGTTGTTTGCCTAGCCCTAGTGGTTTTTGCTTAGTTTGATGTGTAAGGTTAGGGTTGCTTGCTCGTTCGCTGCACTGTTGAGGCTTTCAATTTAGCTGAGGGGTTGGCAAACTGTGCATTTGCTCGCGCACAGTTTGTTTTCTACTGTAGTGTTTTTTTTTAAATTATATTAAGTTTTGCTTTGCTGTTTTGCATACTGGCGCAGCTGGAGTCGTCACTGGTGCTGTGCTGGTTCTGTCTGGGCTGCCTAGTGCAGCAGTTGTCTGGCTGGATCGACTCTTCAACCTCAGGTGTGTATTTTTTCCCCTACCGCTAGTGCTAGCTTAGGTTTTTTTTGCGTTGTTTGCCTAGCCCTACTGGTTTTTGCCTAGCCTGGTGTGTAAGGTTAAGGTTGCTTGCTCGTTCGCTGCGCTGTTGAGGCTTTCATTTTAGCTGAGGGGTTGACAAACTGTGCATTAGCTCGCGCACAGTTTGTTGTCTGTTGTGTAGTGATTTTTGTAGATAATTTTAAATTTTGCAATGCTGTTTAGGCCACCGGAGCAGTAGGAGTCGTCATTGGTGCTTGGCTGGTTCTCTGTCTGGGCTGCCTAGTGCAGCAGTTGTCTGCCTGGACCGGCTCTTCAACCTCAGGTTTGTATGTTCTCCCCTCTCCCTAGTGCTAGCTTAGGTGTTTTTTTTGCGTTGTTTGCCTAGCCCTAGTGGTTTTTTCTTAGTCTGGTTTGTAAGGTTAAGGTTGCTTGCTCGTGCGCTGCGCTGTTGAGGCTTTCATTTTAGCTGAGGGGTTGACAAACTGTGCATTTGCTCGCGCACAGTTTGTTGTCTGTTGTGTAGTGATTTTTTTAGATAATATTAAATTTTGCTATGCTGTTTAGGCCACCGGAGCAGTAGGAGTCGTCACTGGTGCTTGGCTGTTTCTCTGTCTGGGCTGCCTAGTGCAGCAGTTGTCTGCCTGGACCGACTCTTCAACCTCAGGTGTGTATGTTCTCCCCTCCCCCTAGTGCTAGCTTAGGTTTTTTTTGTGTTGTTTGCCTAGCCCTCGTGGTTTTTGTTCAGTCTGGTTTGTAAGGTTAAGGTTGCTTGCTCGTGCGCTGCGCTGTTGAGGCTTTCATTTTAGCTGAGGGGTTGACAAACTGTGCATTAGCTCGCGCACAGTTTGTTGTCTGTTGTGTAGTGATTTTTTTAGATAATATTAAATTTTGCTATGCTGTTTAGGCCACCGGAGCAGTAGGAGTCGTCACTGGTGCTTGGCTGGCTCTCTGTCTGGGCTGCCTAGTGCAGCAGTTGTCTACCTGGACGAATCTTCAACCTCAGGTGTGTATGTTCTCCCCTCCCCCTTGTGCTAGCTTAGGTGTTTTTTGCTTTGTTTGCCTAGCCCTCGTGGTTTTTGCTTAGTCTGGTTTGTAAGGTTAAGGTTGCTTGCTCGTGCGCTGCGCTGTTGAGGCTTTCATTTTAGCTGAGGGGTTGACAAACTGTGCATTAGCTCGCGCACAGTTTGTTGTCTGTTGTGTAGTGATTTTTTTAGATAATATTAAATTTTGCTATGTTGTTTAGGCCACCGGAGCAGTAGGAGTCGTCACTGGTGCTTGGCTGGTTCTCTGTCTGGGCTGCCTAGTGCAGCAGTTGTCTGCCTGGACCGACTCTTCAACCTCAGGTGTGTATGTTCTCCCCTCCCCCTAGTGCTAGCTTAGTTGTTTTTTGCGTTGTTTGCCTAGCCCTAGTGGTTTTTGCTTAGTCTGGTTTGTAAGGTTAAGGTTGCTTGCTCGTGCGCTGAGCTGTTGAGGCTTTCATTTTAGCTGAGGGGTTGACAAACTGTGCATTTGCTCGCGCACAGTTTGTTGTCTGTTGTGTAGTGATTTTTTTATATAATAATAAATTTTGCTATGCTGTTTAGGCCACCGGAGCAGTTGAAGTCGTCACTGCTGCTTGGCTGGTTCTCTGTCTGGGCTACCTAGTGCAGCAGTTGTCTGCATGGACCGACTCTTCAACCTCAGGTGTGTATGTTCTCCCCTCTCCCTAGTGCTAGCTTAGGTGTTTTTTGCGTTGTTTGCCTAGCCCTCGTGGTTTTTGCTTAGTCTGGTTTGTAAGGTTAAGGTTGCTTGCTCGTGCGCTGCGCTGTTGAGGCTTTCATTTTAGCTGAGGGATTGACAAACTGTGCATTTGCTCGCGCACATTTTGTTGTCTGTTGTGTAGTGATTTTTTTATATAATAATAAATTTTGCTATGCTGTTTAGGCCACCGGAGCAGTTGAAGTCGTCACTGCTGCTTGGCTGGTTCTCTGTCTGGGCTGCCTAGTGCAGCAGTTGTCTGCCTGGACCGACTCTTCAACCTCAGGTGTGTATGTTCTCCCCTCCCCCTAGTGCTAGCTTAGGTGTTTTTTGCGTTGTTTGCCTAGCCCTAGTGGTTTCTGCTTAGTCTGGTTTGTAAGGTTAAGGTTGCTTGCGCGTGCGTTGCGCTATTGAGGCTTTCATTTTAGCTGAGGGGTTGACAAACTGTGCACTTGCTCGCGCACAGTTTGTTGTCTCTTGTGTAGTGATTCTTTTATATAATATTAAATTTTGCTATGCTGTTTAGGCCACCGGAGCAGTAGGAGTCGTCACTGCTGCTTGGCTGGTTCTCTGTCTGGGCTGCCTAGTGCAGCAGTTGTCTGCCTGGTCCGACTCTTCAAGCTCAGGTGTGTATGTTCTCCCCTCCCCCTAGTGCTAGCTTAGGTGTTTTTTGCGTTGTTTGCCTAGCCCTAGTGGTTTTTGCTTAGTCTGGTTTGTAAGGTTAAGGTTGCTTGCTCGTGCGCTGCGCTGTTGAGGCTTTCATTCTAGCTGAGGGGTTGACAAACTGTGCATTTGCTCGCGCACAGTTTGTTGTCTGTTGTGTAGTGATTTTTTTATATAATATTAAATTTTGCTATGCTGTTTAGGCCACCGGAGCAGTAGGAGTCGTCACTGCTGCTTGGCTGGTTCTCTGTCTGGGCTGCCTAGTGCAGCAGTTGTCTGCCTGGACCGACTCTTCAACCTCAGGTGTGTATGTTCTCCCCTCCCCCTAGTGCTAGCTTAGGTGTTTTTTGCGTTGTTTGCCTAGCCCTAGTGGTTTCTGCTTAGTCTGGTTTGTAAGGTTAAGGTTGCTTGCTCGTGCGCTGCGCTGTTGAGGCTTTCATTTTAGCTGAGGGGTTGACAAACTGTGCATTTGCTCGCGCACAGTTTGTTGTCTGTTGTGTAGTGATTTTTTTATATAATATTAAATTTTGCTATGCTGTTTAGGCCACCGGAGCAGTTGGAGTCGTCACTGGTGCTTGGCTGGTTCTCTGTCTGGGCTGCCATTGCAGCAGTTGTCTGCCTGGACCGACTTTTCAACCTCAGGTGTGTATGTTCTCCCCTCCCCCTAGTGCTAGCTTAGGTGTTTTTTGCGTTGTTTGCCTAGCCCTAGTGGTTTCTGCTTAGTCTGGTTTGTAAGGTTAAGGTTGCTTGCTCGTGCGCTGCGCTGTTGAGGCTTTCATTTTAGCTGAGGGGTTGACAAACTGTGCATTTGCTCGCGCACAGTTTGTTGTCTGTTGTGTAGTGATTTTTTTATATAATATTAAATTTTGCTATGCTGTTTAGGCCACCGGAGCAGTTGGAGTCGTCACTGGTGCTTGGCTGGTTCTCTGTCTGGGCTGCCATTGCAGCAGTTGTCTGCCTGGACCGACTCTTCAACCTCAGGTGTGTATGTTCTCCCCTCCCCCTAGTGCTAGCTTAGGTGTTTTTTGCGTTGTTTGCCTAGCCCTAGTGGTTTCTGCTTAGCCTGGTGTGTAAGATTAAGGTTGCTTGCTCGTTCGCTGCGCTGTTGAGGCTTTCATTTTAGCTGAGGGGTTGACAAACTGTGCATTTGCTCGCGCACAGTTTGTTGTCTGTTGTGTAGTGTTTTTTTTTAAATTATATTAAATTTTGCTATGCTGTTTAGGCCACCGGAGCAGTTGGAGTCGTCACTGGTGCTCGGCTGGTTCTCTGTCTGATCTGTCCAGGGCAACAAATGAGTCTCAGTGAAACAAATGAATGTCATATTTGAAAAAGAAGGAACAGAAATATTAACAATATAACAATTTTTCGAGCAATATAACTCAAAATCTGACTTATAGGCTTTTTTCCAATTTCCACCCCCCTGTTTTCTCAAGTTCAATACTTTTAAATTTTTAAAAACGACTTCTAATGTTATAAACTTCGTTGGGGGTTGGGAAATTGGAAAAGAGCCCAATTATGTGGTTCATTTTCTTGTTCTTCAACATCTAGCAAGTGTTTTAGTTAAAATATTGAAAATAAAACATTTCAATAAATCTTTTAAACAGCTTGTTTTTTTGCCTTGTTTGCAAAAAAATTGATCAAAACTGTTTTTAGACCCTTGAATCGATCTGCCCCGGAGTCTTTTTGAAGTTTTAGTGAGTGGAAATCTATCCAACAAAAACTTGGAAACCAGATCTGAGCATCGTAAAATCTTGCCTATTTCAGATCTTGTCCAGACATGGTGCATGTTTCGTTTGGACATGGACATGTCTGAATCAGGACTGAGGCAGGCATGGATTCCATCACAAAAGCAGATCTGCTCAAGGCCTGATTCAGACCTGGGGCACACATGGGTCAGACCTGCTGCAGATCTGCACCAGGTCTGACCCATGTGTGCCCCAGGTCTGAATCAGGCCTTGAGCAGATCTGCTTTTGTGATGGAATCCATGCCTGCCTCAGTCCTGATTCAGACATGTCCATGTCCAAACGAAACATGCACCATGTCTGGACAAGATCTGAAATAGGCAAGATTTTACGATGCTCAGATCTGGTTTCCAAGTTTTTGTAAGGTACGGGTGCAAAAAAACTTGCTACTGGTTTCCGCGGTTTTTAGTTGTTAGGAAAATAACCAAACTTTATGTGTCCTATTTCCAATCAAAATTCCCAAAAATTTTCCAACCGATCTTTCCAATCGAAGTATTTCAGACACTTCCGAACTTCATTGTTTGGCTCTTTTCTCAGATAATACTCTTGTTTGCTGTTTTCGATGATGTGTGTGTATGATGCACTCCTTTTTTTCGGATACAATCATAATGGATTTCGGTGGAATGACACAAAGACTAGAATTTAATACCGTACCAAACTTACCCAAGTTGTTTCAATCTCTTCAACCTTAAAAAGGTTGTCTCCTGCATTACCTAACACGTCAATTAGATGTACATGTAGGTGTTGAGGTTACTCACTTGCAACGGGCTCTGAAATTTCTGTCGGAAAAATGGAGGACTCTTTGCGTAGAGTTGAACACTCGACAGAGATTAACAACCATAACTATTTTTTAAGCCAACTTCTACAAGACCAAAAAAATTCCCTGTTCGGTGAAAGGATGAAGTCGAAACGTAAAGGAGAAAAATATGAGTTATTTGGAATGAAAACGAAGTTATGCAGAATCTGTGCAATAGTGGAACGAAATATTTTGAGATGAGTGAATAAAATTTTCCT
>NC_087065.1:42925060-43084261 GCF_963678635.1 Symsagittifera roscoffensis
CGGGATTTTTTCTAGAAAATCCTTTCAATTACCAACAATTTCATTTGAGAGAGTTTAGAATTATTCGGGGCGGATGAGCAACTATTTCATTAGATAAAACTTCTTTTTGTCGCCCTTATGTTACAACAATGAAAGCAAGGCAGTTTAATACAGATTTTCTAGCTCGTCCTATGGAAGATTTTCAAAATCACTATGTTCTAGTTTTCGACTTGACTTCACTACAGGATGCAGCTTAACAGTTGCACTATCCAGAACTTAGTGGAGAAAGCTTGAAATTAGAAATATTTTCACAATTTCCCTTGGAGCAAGTAACGGAAGTGATAGTCTTGGGGAAAAAACTATCAAACATTCAAGTTGACAAATTCGGAACAGTCGCTAAAAATGTTTAATTTTTTTGAGTTTTCAGGTTCTTATAAAAATATTGAAACTTTTTTGGGACTTTTCTTTGTTATTGTCGCAGTTTTATCTATTTTGTTTTTCTTCAGACCTAAAGCTCCAGAAAAACGAGAGAAGGAATGCTGTTTAGTTGAAAACCCGAGACATTTTTTCAACCTAGACTGTAAAACAGTGATCAATAAATTTTGCCCACAACATAGGGCTTGTGTATGGTACTTTGTTGATTCAATTCCTAAATTTGTGTAAGTCATTAATCTTTCTCGTTTTTTATCCCAAAGTACACAATAAACTATCAATTTTTTTTTAGATGTAAATCAGCCTATACTTGCAAAGATGGATATTTTTTCACTTCTGCAACTATTGAAAGAATTCCTGAGCTCAGGCTCAAGTACATGGGATCATACCCTTCTGATACAGTACCTCAACTAACAAAATACTCTTTTGCAATTATTAACTCAGCCCCAAGCAATGATAGAGGAGAACACTTGATCATGATTGCTCGACCGGAGAAAACTTACTACTTTGCTGATACGTTGGGTAGAAAGAGATCAACTTACTCCTTTTTGACAAAAAGTATCGACGAATGGTTCTTCGCAAGCTAGAAAAAACTGATAATTTGTGTCGATTTTACTTAATTTATTCAGCCTTTCGTCTTTTAAAACTCTTCCAGGAGAACTTGAATAAAGTTTATGATGTGCATGTTTTGAATTTTATCGGCAATTTTATGTAAAAGTGCATTTTTTATCTTTAAGTGTAAATTTTTGCAGTAGTTATACTATGCGATGTAGTAAATTGTTTATTTATTTATGTAATTTAACTCTTTTACAAAATGCGTCAAAGAAACTAACCTTCTAGTAAGAAACACGGAGAATGATGATGGAAAATGGATGTTGTATTCCCCCAATTGAAAAAATTAACGATAGAATAGATACATTTACGAAAAATCTAACCAACTTCTAATAAATTGTATAATCTTCTTAGAAGTTTACTCTGAGAAAGATAGAAAAACTTTCCTACAAACAAATCAGACACAAAAAAGGATGAAACTATATATTTCTCAGTGTAATTTTTACCAGGGTAGAGCAATTGACAAACTTGGATGATAGTTTTTGAAAAATTTCAGAAATTTTTAAAATTTTTTTAGAAGATTAAAGCCAAAGTGATTAAAGAGAATTGAAATTAATCACAGCAAGAAGTATGACAGAATAAATAAAACAGTTGAGGTAAAAATAAGAACTAGATAAAAACATCGGATTGGTCGAAATTAAAAGTTTTTTTTTTTATTTTAGTTCCAATGAAAAGTTGATGCAATTTTGATTGGATGTGTTTCAATTTTTTATAAAAATTTAGAATTTTTATCTCTCAAGAATGTAATTCACGCTTCATTAATTCTAAGGAGCACTGCTTAAATGCATTTGTCATATGATCGTGGGATAATTATGTGAAAAAAAGAGAAAATTAGTCATAAAATTACAAAGTATAATGGAGCTGTCATCCTTTCTCCAGATAACCTGGGGAATAAAAGATTAAGTGGGATATAAAAATATTCAACCGTGAGCAGCTGTCAAGATTCCCCTGATATCCCGCGGAGTGGAAAAATTAACCTGTCAAAGATAATCTCCTCTTGACAATTTTCCCCAGATAACCTGAGGGAATATAAATAAGATGAAATAAGTATTTAAAAGATTATTTCGAAAAAAAATTATTCTGTGATATTTTAGTTTATGATCCCATACACTAAATGGAAACTTAATTTTGTCAAAATTTACCATCTGAAGTTTACCATCCAACTTTTTTCGATTTTTTAAACTAAAAATGTTTTTTTTTTAAGTTAAAAATATATTGGCCAGTAAAACTTAAAAGCTTTTAAAAACGAATTTCTGAAATTTACCATCTGAAACTTACCATACCCTATTTTAATACATTAGGAATCCTATTCCTTATCCGTAGCTCTTGCATATCATAAATCGTAGAAGTTAGTTAAGAAACGCAAGTATCGGCAAACTCGAGCTCCAAAAAGCTCGGGCGCCAAATTTTATTTTGAAATTTACCATCTTACCATCTGAAACCTTACCATTCCGTATTTTAATACATTAGGAATCCTATTCTCTATCCTAATGAGTTTTTAATTCCCTACCATGAAGTTCTCATACAAATTGGGAAATTCATGGATAAGGAATAGGATTCCTAATGTATTAAAATAGGGTATGGTAAGTTTCAGATGGTAAGTTTCAGAAATTTGTTTTTAAAAGCTTTTAAGTTTTACTGGCCAATATTTTTTTAACTTAAAAAAAACATTGGATGGTAAACTTCAGATGGTAAACATGGGAAATTCGTGCGCCGAAAAAAACTTACCATCTGAAACCTGCTACCTTAATACATTGGGAAACCTATTCCCTACCTTAATACCATGGGAAATCTATAGCCTATATTAATACATAGGGTGCTGACCGGATGCGCTAAACATGGGAAATTCGTGCGCCGAAAAAAACTTACCATCTGAAACCTGCTACCTTAATACATTGAGAAACCTATTCCCTATCTTAATACCATGGGAAATCTATAGCCTATATTAATACATAGGGTGCTGACCGGATGCTCTATAGCTTATGTTAATTATGGTTGAAAACAGTGCTAAAAACTATCCTTATAATTACTTCAGTGACAACTATATATCGGATCCTGTAAAAATGGATTGATCTTTTCCTTGCCGTGAATAGCTCATACTCTGAAATGGAATTTTGGTTTGGGATCAATTTTAAACAATCAGTGCATTACAGTGCTCAGAAAGGCAGTAAAAGTTGCTCTCAAGTTAACCTTTCTCCAAAAATTCTTGTGGAGACCGCACCCTCTTTTTCACCAATATTCTGTTTATTGACGTTTTTTGCTGTATTGGAATTTTCGGCTGAGCCTTCCGGCAGAAGGGCACTTTTCAAAAAAACAACTACAAAATTGAGCTTTGTTTTATAGAAAAATCATGATTCAGTTAATTTCACATTGGATGAACCTAAAAAGCCCATTCCGCAAAAATTGAAGCAATAAGAGATAAAGATGAAGAGGAAATATTATTAGGTACTGAGGTTTTACTGAGCACAGCTTGTAAGACCTAGCGTCTTAGGAAAGAGCGAAAGAACCGATGCGTTCAATAAACGCTCATTGGATGATAAACAAAAGTGTTCATACTATTTTAACTATTTGTAAACTGTTCATAATTCGCTAATTTAATTAGGCCTTAGTTCAAAAATTTAATTTTTTTTACAAAATCAAAAAACAAATATTATTTTTGTCTTGTTGTCTGACTAGTTTTTTATATTTCATAGTATTGTAATTTAATATTCAAATATTTTCGCGCAGAATTATAAAGATGTACTACTTTCATCTGTTAATTGGCTCAATTCCTCGGGACTAACTTTCGGGATCCTTGCAGCTCTGCATCTTCTTGAACAATCTAATCAACGTACTCCGAATTAGTGATCTGATCTTTTCATTTTTGCAAATAATAATAAAAAACCCTATCAGTCAACAAATCAAACGCCAATCTGAAATATTCTCCGTACAAAAATAAAATTTGAATCAAACACAACGATATGAAAACAACGATAGAAAATGAAGACAGATCAAGTTTTGATCACAATCTGGAGCTTCGAGTTATCTTGCAATCAATGGAATTGCTTTTGACTAGACAACTGGCATCATTGATCTAAGATTACACACAACGCGAAACTTGAGCTGAAGTACGCAGATCATTGAAACTAAGAAACTAATTTCATGACGACTTTGAACAAACGTTGCCTACCAGGCCAATTTGTTCTCAAAACTCAATTTTAACAAGACAAGTAACTGCTGACAGTCTTTTTCTATCAATTCCACTGTACGGCTCTTCTCTGACGAAACTGTAGAATATTAGTAGCTTTCTAGAAGAAATGAGATAAATGGATATGTGGAAATTTACAATATCAGCAAATTATTCAGACCAGCTGTGTACACAATCTCTTAACACTAACACTTCCGCTTTAGACGCAAATAAATGATCTTCTATTTCTATTGAATCTCGTTGAAAAAAACTGACGAACACAATATTGTATTTTTTTAAATAATGTAGCAACAAACCGATTTTTGCGCTCAATAAAACGAGGATCAAAAACTTGAGAAACCATATTGTTTTTTGCACAGCCGCAATTACGAATTGGATTGATGCACACGACAAACAAATCCAAAGACTTCAAACAACAACAAGTTTGTGGAAAAAAAACAAGCGAACGATATTCAAGCAACAATATGTGCAAATGACAGACATGCTGCGATTGTGCAAAGAGTCATAACATATGGACAATCTTCTAACAACGTGAAAAGAGACAAACATACTCTCCGATAATTATGGGAATCCAAAAGATCAACAACAACAAAAACCACAACAACCACAACAACAACAACAACAACAACAACAACAACAACAACAACAACAACAGCAGCAGCAGCAGCAATATCATGAACAATTATTTAGAAAGATAGCTGGTTACTGTGCAAATGGCCTTAAAAGTACCAAAAAAACTTAACAAATGTTTGAACCATTTTTTTCTCTGAGTTGAATGATTGTAGGATTTAAAGAAACTACAACTCAGACTTATTTGACCGTCTTAATAGTACCGGCAAACTGAACAACAGTCCGAATAAAAAAGGTTTAGAAAAAAAATAGAAAACAAATTCAAAAAACCAAAAAAAATCAAAAACAGTTTCAAGTTTTTGCTAAAATTAATCCGAAAATTATTTTCACTCGTAAAAAATCAAGTTGTTGCGGCCTACACCAAGCATGAATAAGTTACTTTAGATTTGCTGGCTCGCCTTTTTTTGCTTAAAAATTGACCAAAATCCATAAACTGTTTTTTTTTTCACAAAATTCAAAAAGAAAGAACTATTCGCAATTTTCTAATGCCGCTCAAATCACAACTCGGAGATTTCAAAATGAGATATTCGACCTATACATATGAATGTTTGAAGTGCTTGACATGCGTGGAAAACAAAACCAAAGAAAAAACTCGAAAGCACGTCAATACAAAGATCCTCTCCATTTTACAATCTTTTTGAGCTTAAGGCGACGGAAACACGTCAAAAAAATTTAAAAAGAGCCTTGTTTGGATTACTTGTGCTATTGCTTTGCAGAGCACATGCGGATTCTAGGAAACGAGTTAAAGTTCGCGTTAAGACGACAAGATGGATCAGTGTAATTTGGATGAAATTTTCTGAAAAATTCATTTTGTCAGCTAGAATTTTTGAAAAACGCTGAAAAACGCAATTTTTAAGCCATATTTGATATAAAGTAGACAAAACAGCCAATCACAAAAAAAATCAGTCGAATAAAAAATGAAGAAGAAGCATCTGAACGCGAAAAGTTTTTGCAGTATGAAATTTATCTGGCAAATTGAGTGGAACCAGAAATTTCAGTGGTAGATTTATGACAGATCCGAACCAGAAAAATACAACGCAGAGATTATTTTTTATCACAACGCAGAGATAAAGTTTTGTTATAACGCAGAGGAGGTCAATTCTTTTAAATATTTGGTTACTTTTATCTCTGGTTTTCTAACGATCTTAGAAATTGTTCGTTAATGAAAAACATCGAAAGAGGGCGCATTATTGACATGAAGTTGAGAATTTGATTCATCGAAATTGTGACACTATCAAATGATCCAATTTACCCGAGTAATATCCTGAAATTGTCTCAATTTTACTTAAGTAAAAAGTTTATATATATACGACGATCCAAAATCAAATTAATGTTTGTCGGTTCTTTTTGTAAAAAGCTATATTAAAAAATTGTTCAGAAGCTATCCAATGTCGACATCCAACACCGCGAAAAAGAACCTACAGTTACAGGAGGAGAATGAAAAATTTGATCAGTTCATTAAACAGTAGGACCAGCAATTACTTCAAGCTCAGAACCAGAAGAGACAGCTAACAAAGGCATAAAAGACGGCCTTAGACAACATCTTGCACTGTCGAAAATCAAAGAGTATCAGGGATTGTGTCTGCGCGACCCAATAATCAACCGAGTTTACGTAGAACAGATAGGACCAAGCATAATCGCCAATGATTTTGGTGGACACAAAGTGGACACAAAGTGGACACAAAGGTATAGCTGAGAGAGTAAATAAACTTAAATACAAAAACTTCTACTAAATCAGTTTGTTCATTGGTGTGAAAGATGGTAATATCAGAAAAACTTGACCAAAAAGAAGCCATCGCACATTACTTAATTTTTACCCGAGCATAAAAAGTGTATGCACAATTACCACTGTTGGCGCTTTCAGAAAGGATTTGAGAGCAAACGTCAAAAAAATTAACCCTTCTTCTGGTTCGTTGCCAGTTGAAATTAAACTTCTCAATAACGCGCAGCTAAAAACAGCTGGATTGTCTCAGAAAAATCTGCATACCGATGGACTACTTCCATTTGATATTGGTGTTGAAATTCTTCTTCATTTGTTTCGTAACAGTGTCAGAAACAACAAAAAGAACAAATTCAAATTTTGTAAATATCTCAAGTGAACATAATCAAAAACGCGATGTTATCAGTTTTATTTTCTTCAGGAAAATATAAAGTTTCTACGTTCCGGAAATTACTTGTCACTGAAAATGTCTTTGTCTGAGCATATTTTACCGGATATGATAATTCTCGGGCCATTCCAACCGCAAAATAATTTCATTTTAATCATATGGAAAACTGCAATCACTCAGATACATCTCCATTGATAAGTTTTTGTGTCACCAATTTGGAATCTGATCTAAACTACATTTTATAATTGGATAAATTGGATATTTTACCACTCTAAAATATTTAATATTAACCAATCATAATCCATCTAACTAACAACCCACTTATTTGTAAGTGCTGAAATTACTTGTAATTTCAGCACCAGAGAGATTTGAATTTAACTTAGAACTTAGTTGCCTCTCCAAGAGAACTTCAGCTGCCGCAATAAACCAGTATACCCTAGATCTATTGAGCCTAGCAGAGACTAGTTAAACACCCTGAGACTAGTAAGTATAAGAGTAAGATTAGGATCGCTATTAGACTAAGAAGTTGCACGAATCTATCCGGCCGAAAATAAGATAGCGTGACGAGCAGACGGTGTACCCTATCCGAAATTACTCTATGAGTTAACCACATCGGTCCTAACTCATCTGGTGCGACCATAAGTCTCGAATAGGACCTTAATAGCTTAGAACTAACCAAATATAAAATTTAGACAAAACATTTTCAAAATGTTACATGATAATAACTTAATTGAAATGTCTCTACGACTCAATAGATCAGAGCCGATATTCCGAACGATACTAGAACTACCCGGAATTGGAAGAAGACTTCGGACAAGAGACAATATACGACTAAGTAGAAACTTACCATTTAGTTTTATGGTTGTACGGCAAAAGCCAACACAAACTTTTGTATTTAGAATCTTATTAGCAATGAATTTAAATTTTCATTTGCAAACATAAAATTTTGAAGTAAATCTTCATGATCATTTCAGGCGCTAAACAAAATTATTAATGTACAATAACAATTGATAAAAAGATCTCAGATCGTTTTCTTAATTTCTGCAGTATTATGTAAAACATATTTGAAAAATATTTATTGAAAATAAAAATAAAAATTAGTAGCATGACAATAAATTGTTAGTAATGATAAATCATCCTGTTGTTCCAGCTTCATCACCTAAACATAACAGCAATCATAAGCTCACTAATATCATTGAAAAACTAAATCTTTTTATTCAATAAATTTAAACCATTTTAAACTTAAATTTACCTAATTTTAAAAATCAAGATCATCAAGGCTTATCCTTGGATCTTAATAAATTTTCTATATCATTAAATTTAAAAACCTGATCATCAAGGCCTATCCTTGGATCAACAAGAACAATTTTGTTCTCCCCACCCACTTAGCAAGTGTCTAACGACCTCAAACTTTGATTCACTATCCAACCTTTCCAAAAGACCCAGGACTAATAGAAATTTTTCAATAAAACTAACCATTCAAATTAAGATAAACAGTAAAGAACTTTGGTTATTCATCCTTCACTTGAACCCTCCTCTTACCAGACCCAGGATAGATCTTAGACTTAGTAAGTTTAAAACAGTATCTAACGAACTATTTGCGTTCTAATTATACCTGAGCCTTGTGGATCGATTTACTATTCTCCAACACTTGAACACAATCACTACCCCTAAGTAAGATTAAGTAAGTTAACACCTTAGCTTAGACTAGCCACGAGAAAGTAAAAAATCATTCTTCGGAATCGATAGACTTTTCTCTCCAACCCTGAACAAAAAGATCCAGGTTAAGCTAACCAAAAAATCGTAAGGACTAACAGTCTAAGGAAATAGAAATAACTAACAACTTCTTTCATCCCTCATCCTAAACCTTATGTCATTCAAAAACTTAGGAAATAAACAAACAATCGTTTTACACAACTAGGAAATAGATAACAAAAATATACGATCTTGTAATCACACCTCATACACAAGCAGTTGGATACATTAGAACAAAACGACAAACAATAAAAAGGAAAATTATAAACAAACAAAGAAAAATTACACGAAAAAGATTTTCAAAAATTAGAAACGCATTTTCTGAATCAGAAGCCAGCAGTTTAGACGAACTATACAAACTAAAAGAATCAATAGAGAAAAATTGTCCCATCCATGATTAATTATAATTTTCCGACTCAGAAACAACTTCAAATTCATCAAAAAGAGGAAAAAGAAGAATAAAAAAGCAATACAAACAAAATTCAGTACACTTGTATAATTGGAATCAACCAATTAGACACATCGATAGTTATATATTAACAGTCATCAAACGAAAAAATGAGCCACACTCAAAGTGACGATAGTCCAAATGACGAAGCAGTTTTTCCCTTTCTTATAGATTCACTCGATGATAGAGGACATCGCGATTTTTGCAAAAACTTACTCGTAAATTTGTTTGAACCAGGAATCAGCCCATGCAAACAAGAATTCCCAGATGTAAAAATCAAAAGACAAATAATTGAACTTTATTTGAAAGACATATGTAATCTAACACAACAATATGGAATCTACACCATATAATTCAGCACACCAAATACAGCCCATCGTAAATATGTAATTCAAACAGACGATATTGAATTAGAATTTTCAAAAGTATTCATAGAACATATCAAAAGCCTACAATATCATAATTCACAAAGAGCAAACTCCATATTCACTAACGAAGTTTTTGCAATAATATATAGTTATATATCTATATTGGAAAAAACTGAAGTTCAAAGTATATCACCAACTGAAACATCCAGACATACAAAAGTACGAAATGAAATCACAATATTTTCAACATTTCTTCATTTAATTCGCGAAAATTTCACTAAAGATGATAATTCACAACACACTAAACATGATTTACAAAAGATTTTAGTATGGTTTATAATAGATTATTTCACCCACAATTTAGATTTAATTTCACAAGGAAGAAAAAATTTTAGACCTCAAAATACAAATGACGACACTGTTCTTTCAGAACAATCAGACTACGTTTGGGACCCTTAATGGTCTCATCATGCATTTCTAAATATCCCACAAGCTATCTCAAGTCAAGCAATAAGTACAATATCTTAACACAGAGATTATAAAAAAAGTAATACCATTAACCATTGATGCAACACCATTGAATTATACTACATTTTTACCTGATACACGAAATAACAGTTTAAATTCGACCGTCATACATAATGAAAACCTTAATGGAACCAGAAATCTTACACAACAAGATATTCAAACACCATCACACTTCATAAATGAAGAAATCGTCCAAACAACAACAACAACTACACAACAGAGTATTTCACCAATACACCCCAATCTGACAACACCAAGAAATACAAATACATCACTAACACAAGTAACCTTACAATCAACTGTAAAACCTCCGGTTGCTCCAAAATATTCACATATCGATTATCAAACGTATAGACCAATGACAATACCGTCAAAAACACGAAAACCATTCATAAGAAATACCTTTGCAGAACACAATTATAATTATGCTCACAAACCAAGAACAAACCAACCTCCCCGAAAAAACACACAAAATTTGAATCACGTATGTTCACATTATTGAAATCTCCCAAAAACATCGACCAATTCAGTAAATTTTCCAGATAATCCACAACCTACACAGGATTATACTGAAAATTACCCATTCTTTCGGCAAAATAAAAATAAACAACATACACCATATAATACAAACTATTTATCATCTGATGAAGATGATTATCACCAGCCAGATATTTTTGCACCATATACTAAAGAATATTGCACACAGAGACCGCGACAATTTCAACCATCTCAAAATATGAAAATTTACCCACAAAACCGAACAGATATACAAAATCCACAACAAATGCATATACAAAACCCTTTTAATACTTTAATACACAATCTTTTCAACCAATACAACCACAAAATCCATCGTTAATGCATTCTTATCAACCAACTCAAATGCAAAATAAAATACCGCTTCCATATTACCTTCAGCAACACGAAATAACAAAAAATCAACTTTCAATATTTTCACAAATGCTAAATGCCGCAGAATCACTACAGATGACAATGAATCCATACCTCATGGGTGGATCATCAATAACATCCAATAAACCACTGATGGTATTCACAGGAACATACCCTGAATATTCTGTAGAAGATTATCTATATGCAGTAACAGCAAATTTAATTTTAAATATAGGACCCGAACCAATTATTACGCCACTACATCAAAATTGGATACATACACGTACAGCACTAAAACAAACAACCCTAGATGGCGCAGCTCAAAAATGGTTTTCAATATTACCCATAGAAATAAAAATCAGACTGGAAAAGATTCACACAAGAATTTTCAAAAATGTTTGACTCTGAAAGAAACAAACTACACCAAAGAGTTTTTTGTAATGAAATTGGCAGATTACCAAATGAAACAATTAAACAATTAGCAGTATGTATAGAAACACAAGTTCGAAAAGCATACTCACTTAATACACATGACTATAAAAACACAAAAATGACAGAAATTTTAATGATGACCTTAACACCTCAATTAAGGAATATAGCGATAAAAAAGAGTGCATCTCATTCTTCCTCACTTTGAGAACCAGACTTAGATTTTAGAAAATAAGTAGATAAACCAGAACAAGTAGAAATCACAATGAAGCTCGAAGAAACAGAAAATCTTAAACTACAATATGTTAATCGAATTGAAACAAATAGTACACATATAAATAACATACAGGAATCAGACACAGACCTGATTGAAAAAATCACTGAAATACTAAATATCTATGAAAAACATCCAAACTTTAAAGGCAAACCATCTTTCAAAAAATGGTGTAATTATTGCCAACGATACGGACACAGTATTTCCGAATGTAGACAAAAACAACAAGACAATCAGAATAAACCTCAAAAGCATAAAGAACCAAATAAATCGTTCTATCAATACATGAAAAAAGACCAAAATCTACCAAACAAATCATATATAGTAATAACAGTTCAGGAAAACCACTTCCGAGCAACTCAAAATACTGAAGGAATCAATCACCATATAACTCAAGTTATAGAGGTAGATCACCCGAACGAGAAAATACACGAAATTTCTCACAAAATAGATATAACCGATCGAATAGCCAAAATAACCAAAATAACTATTCACGATCAAGTTCCAATACAACACAATTTGTTTCTGGATCCAGTTCCCAATCAAACCCAAGGAATAGACACTATTCCAATAATCAATCACGAAACTCATCATACAACAGAAGTAGAAACTATTCACATAATAGAAATAGAAGTTATTCAAACAATCGAAATCAGAATTACCCGATCAATAGATCAAGAAATAATTCATATAATAGATCAAACTATCACAGATCAACTGATAATTATCAAAACAGATCACGAAATAATCCACAAAATTGAAACTCAAGTTACAATAATCGATATAGAAATTATCCCCAATCACCACACAGGAATAATAACCCTTACCATGATTCTAAACATCGATACAGAAGTAGCACACCAAAAAATCAAAGACACATTAATCAAGTGCAGACAAATGAAGAAACAACATCAGACCCCCCAGGTATTGATGACACAGGAAGTAACGAATTACAAATAAATCATATAAATTGTGAATCATCAGATACAGGAAGTGATACAGATAATACCATCTCTGTCAATATGATAACAGTCGAAAACGACTATGAACCTATCATATATGAACAACCTTTTACTTCACATATATATGAAAATCAATTGGAACTCCTTCACAATTACTATATTGGACCCAGTGATACTACACAAACTACACAAGAAGTAAATGAAATTAACACGGTAATTAAACCCGATTAAAAAGATGAAACACAATGCTCAAACACCAAACAAATTTATCAAAATATACAAAAAGAACAACCCAGTGAAAAATTTGGACATTTCCATTTCTCTTGGAAAGCCCAAGAAACAAAGAATTTCAACCACCAGATCTTGAAATTGATTTTTTAATTGACTCAGGAGCAGAATCAAATATAATTAATATTCTCACATGGAATGAAATCAAAACATTACATCCAAAATTAACGCCTCTTGCAACCTCTAGTAAGCTAGCAACAGCACAAGGATCAACATTAGTAAATTATTGAAAAATCCAATTATTCCTTCTCCCCACGAGAACAATGGAACAAAACAAAATTTTAAACAAACCGTTTAAACAAGTATTTCATATTACTGATATTAAGCACAATATCATTGGCATACCATTTATATCTAAATATATACCAACAATCAACATCTTAAATTATAAAATACAAATCAAAGATAAGTACACAAAAACAAAAAATACAGCCCTAACATTCTTCCAACGAATAAACAAACAATCACCATTCTTCTCAAAATTTTACGCAATTTACAATCAACAACGAAACACCTGAAACCACTATCAGGGAATATATATATTTTTTTTCAATAAAACAAGTTCACCAGTATGATAAAAGTCAAAATTAACAACAACTTTTTATATCAGACTTCGAATTTAAACCTGTTCACAAATTTTTCCAAATCACGATCTCATCCATCAAATATTTGAAAAACACAAATTCCGACATCATTTCGTTACACGTGTATAACAATACACCATATCAAGTAACATTACCCTTAGGACTTTTAGGATATTGTGAAACAAATGCTACAATTTCACCTATAAATGAAGTAGCCTACCGCGTTAGTAGTATATATACTCCATTTATTAGATATTTGCCAATCCACAATTCTTGACGAAGAATTATCCATAAATAATATAATAAGTAATGAAAAAAGAAACACAGATTACTTCACAAAAACACCATATTTTAAACCAACATTCAATATAACAAATTACACAAAAGAACAACAAAAATGTTTAACAATGTTTAATTTTGAACATTCACAAAATACACAAACCGAATTTGAAAAATTAGCAAAGCAACTGTTAAAAAATTCAACAGTCTACGCAACATCAAAATTTGACGTTGGAAAAATCAGTTCATCACTTCATCTCCCGTTGAAACCCGTCGCAGTTTTAAAAAAACAAAGGGCCAGTAAAGTACCAATTCACTTACACGACAAAGTAAATAGATTACTTGACATCTTAGAACAATACAAAAGTATCTCACCAGTAAATAAGGAAGAACAACCAAAAGGTAACACTTTTATCAACCCTGTTATCATTCTAGCAAAAGGCGAATCACTAAAAATAATTTTAGACGCTAGATATCTCAATTCACTAATTGATGAATCAAAATGCAATTGGCCTATTGAACCAATACAAGTTATCTTAACAAAGATAAATGGAAAATATATTACAACCGCAGATATGAATAGTGCATACAATCAAATGCCACTAGATGAACAATCACGACGTTTAACACAATTTGTTATTGGAAATCAACAATATTAATTTAACCGCTTATTCTATGGAATATCCATAGGACCAGCAGCTTTTTCAGCTTTTATGAGTAAATTTTTTAGACCACTAATACTCATGAAAAAAAGCAATCACCTATTTAGACGATGTTTGTATGCAATCACAAACCAAAGAAGAAATGTTTACAGTTTTAGAACAGTATCATGAAATACTTCAGAACAAAAATCTGAAGCCCGCTCCCGATAAATCACACTTCTTTCTAACACGAGTTAAATTTTTAGGACATAATATTGAACGAAACACTATCACTCCATTAAAATCACGCATTGAAGCTATTCAAAAACTTTAGCCACCAACAAACAAAAAGAAAATCCAAGAATTCCTTGGAATGTTAAATTTCTTAAGTAAATATGTTTATAAAATGCAATTATACTTAAGACCCTTCTATAATATCGTCAGACAACAAAATAACTTTGAATGGACCACTGAACATCAAACACGGTTTGAAGAAATTAAAAAACTTTTAACTGAACAAATTTCAAATACAATTCCAGACCCAAATCAACCATTCTATGCAATGTGCGATGCTTCAAATTTTGGCATCGGCGCAGCATTGCTACAATCATATAGTGGTACAAATAAAATGAACCTTATATCAGCAAGTTCACGATTATTCACTCAAACAGAGCTACGACTCTCAACTCTAATGAGAGAATGTACAGCTATAATTTATACACTTACAGAATATGAATTTCTGATACTTGGATCAAAACACCCAACAGTTCTGTTCACAGATCATAAACCAATTATTTTTCTCTTTACACAAAAGTCAAATTCAAAGCATACAGTTTATAGATTTCAACTAATTCTAATGAAATTTCCAAACTTACATATAGTTTGGACAGCAGGAAAAAATTTTGCGTTACCAGATACATTAAGTCGAAATACGCCACCTGAATTACTCACACGAAAAACTACAGTTGAAATACAAAAAAATTTTAAATTTTATCTCGCGAAAGATGAAACATCACCCCGACTAGAATGCAAATATGCAGTAAAAACTGACATTGATCAATCACAGATAAATAGCCTACAACATTTTCCACTTTACTTAGATTGCCAAAATAATCACTACGAAGTTGACTTACTAGGAACATCAACTTTCAAACCAATTCCATACTCACAATGGATATAAAATAACACTCAACAAAAAAGAATAAAACACCACTCGCATAAAAAAGACTTTTTCCATTAATTGAAAAAGAAAACTTAACTGATAAAGTAAATTTATAAGGACCACAAACAAATGACTCAAAATAGACAATAAATCAAGTTTTTGACCTCCATGACCCACTTGATACAATTCCCCTATCAAAACTAGAAATTGAAAAAATTGTTCTCCCCCCTAACAGATAAAATTACACTTGAACTCTTAAAACAATATCAAAATCTCGACCCAGTAATTTTACAATTAAAAACATGGCATAAATACAAAACTAAGCCCGTAAAAGCAGATACCACAATTTTAGGAAATAAAACACTCCTCCGATATTTCCGAAAATTTAATAACACAGCAATTAATGAAAATTGAGATCTTTTAGAATATCAATTAAATGATTCTCAAGTTCCCTGTCTTCCTTTAAGTATGATATTAATAGCTTTCAACATCTCACATACACAAAATATAAAGGACACTCCGGATCAGAGAAAACATACTCAAACTTTACACAAAATTTTTATTTCCCAAATGCACCAATTTGGATAAAAGTATTATGCAATGATTGTATAGTATGTCAGTTAAACAAACCTTACCCAAATCAAAAACAAATAGCACAAAAACAAGATTTTTAAGGACAAAGTTTATATTTTAACCATCGCATTTCATTTGATACAAAAGGACCAATTTCACCATCCTCCGAAGGAAACTCCTACATTATGGTAATTGTTGACGCATTTACCCATTATGTAGCATTCAATCCAGTACCACATTGTAACGCTTATTATACCTACACGACGCTTCATGAACATTGGATAGCTAAATTCGGATTACCCGAAATCTTAGTTACAGACAACGGTACAGAATTCATAAATAATGAAATCATCACACTATGCCACTTATATAACATCAAACATAAACCACGTACATATCATGCACCTTGTACCAACGGTTTAGTCGAAGGTATGAACAGTTCACTACAAGAATATCTCAGATGTATCATAAATGGAAATGATACAAAATACACAGAATGGTCAACAGATGTAAATTATTTCCCTTAGCATATAATTCACAAGTCACGACAACTCTAGGAATGTCACCATACGAAATGGTTTTTAATCAAAAGCCACGTAAACCAATTATGTTTACAGCAAATTCCCATAAAAATGCACAAGTTTATTGCCAACCAAACAAAGATTCAATTTGTTATAACCTACCTTTACACACACATGATCAAGATCATTTTCATCACCCACAAATTCCTAAATTAGCCTCCGGCACACACCGAATGGATTTTAAATAGAGATAAAAAACACAATGAATTTTACCAAAAAGTAACAAAAAAATTGTTACAAAGGCAAAATATTAACGACCAAATTAGTTCACGCTTTACACCAGCCACAGATTTAAAAATTGGAACATTTGTCTTAATACCTAACTTTAATACACAAAAAGGAATTTCTAAAAAATTACAAACCCTTCAAAAAGGACCATACCAAATAATTGCCAAACCCACTGACGTAACGTATAAACTCACAGACTCGAATCAAAAGGAAATTGTTCAACATCGTAACAATCTATTGCCCTACTACCCAAAAAAGTAAGCGCTACGCGAATTAACTCAATTATATTCTTTCACAGGTTTAAAAGTTATTCAAAATCATTCACATACAAAAAAAGAAATAGATGAACAACAGAACGTTCATCATGAAAAACAAAATCAAAAACAAACCACAACTCAAAACAATACAAAAACGCCAGACCCAAAAATACCTCAAAAAGAAAAAAAAAAGGAAAATGATAGAAAAATTTCTACCACAAGAAAAAGTAGAAAAATCAGAACATAGAGAATTATCACGACTTAGTAAGCAACCACGTAAGAACTACAAAACATTCATCCCGCAATCTAAAATGTTAAAGAAAGTTGAATTTCAAAAACAATTTTAATTTTAAAATTAGTATTCTTTGCACCTCTTGATCTTTTTGAATTTTCATTTTTCAAAATAACATGCTGACAAACACGCAACAATTCTAGTTCAGATTCAGCAATAGGATTCACTTAAATCCGTCACCTTCTATATCTCTAACTCCAGGTCAAAAATAAGCAACCCGCTAAAACTTGACAACTAAAATAAAAAACAACCATAATATCACAAACCTCCCCTATCTAATAACGCAAAGATCAACAATATTTTCCCAACTCAGACCTCAAAAACCTCCAACCAAAAATGGCGAATTAGCCTAAAATAAAAAGGGACCATAATCATTTGGTCTAAAGTACAAACATTTCAAAAATACCCCAGATCACCCGATAAATAAAAAGAAAACAAAGAAGACTTCCCAAACACCATAAAATTAGCCCCCAACAACTTTTCACAAAACTCAACCCACTTGTCAAAAAACCAATAAATAACTCGACCACACTTGAATCTCGCCTCAAACAACAAAAAATATTCGACAAAGAAATCATTTCTTAAATGCTCTTCTCTCGATCAGTCAATATTTTTAAAAATACAATTTTAAACATTTTAATAAATTTTTTCATACTACTTAAATTTTTATTTATGTTTCTATTTGATACTTTTGAAGCTGTTATAATCATTTTAATAATTTTTTGCAACATTTTTTTAATTTTCTACTCCCTATTTGAAATATATCTCCAACTTTCCCAAATCATTGATCATATCCACAGGTACGATAATCCAAAGTTTATTTAAATGATACGAACAGTTTTTAGTAGAACAGATATTTTTTTACTATTTGTAATTTTCATAACCTTTTTATCATCCCTAATATTGACAATGTGCAAATGTATAAAAAAGGCAATAATCACATTCGCCTTAGCAACAATTCTTTTGATTCTTTTGATTGAAGAATACTACAATAAACATAAATTTTTCCACTAGAAAAAATCAATCAGAATACTTTCAAAAATTGCTAACCAACAATCGCAAAATCAATCTTCACCGACATCATTCCAAGAAAACCCGACAATACCTACAATTACCCAAAACCCCCAAACATCCACACGAATTTCTTTCCAAGATAATCCAAACACGTTTGAAGAACGACAGGCTCGCTTATCCGAACCATTAGAACCAGTTCAGCGACAGGCACCCCTAAGTGAACCAACATATAACTTGTACCCAACATTACCACAAGAATTAATTAGAACAAGAAACATTAGTCAAAACCAAAATACAGTCGAAATAAATAGACAAATTATACATCCACGACGAAACAGAAGTTTTCAAACCCCTAGAGTTTATTTTGATATACCCCAATCACCAACACCAACTACTTCAGAAAACCCAAATAGTACATTACCAAAAACTCCCCTACTCCTTTCACAACGTAGCACCTCAAGTATACCCTCAGATTACTTAGGTTCAACGCCAACATCTGAAAAAATACGTGAAAATCCCTTTAACCCCCCAATCCCACAGCACGACTACCATATTGGACAACGCACTCATATACACAAGGTGAACCAAATTAGTAAACGACCCAATAGACATTTCTACGGATACAACAACATCATCATCACTACCAGAAACATTATCACTACCGTCAACACCATCATTAAGCCAGATTTCACCGACGCTTTTCCCTTTAAATTTTCCAAATAACCTCGACGCTAGATATCGAGAACAATCATCAACAAATATCTCTTTACAATTAGATTGGAATACATTCGTAGCACCCCCACCATTATTTGGACAACATCAAGATAGTAACCGATTCCACAGTTGGGCACTCAATAGACTACAATATAGACAAGATATCCACGAAGATATTCGTGAACACAATATTCAAATACTCCAACAAAATAGTCTCCAAATGAAATTCGAAATCACGATCAAACTTAACAATATTGTTCAACATCCCTACCCATTAAATCCACCAAATATAACAGCTCAATCGCTACCACCACCATTTATAACACCTGAAGTAACATATAAATACGATAGATATACCAAAAACACAATTGGTTACATCACATTTTATTACCAATACTCAGGATTATCATACACATGTATATTGTAAAAATATTAACATTTCAACACATCTTTTTTCTAATATTTTCCGACCAGAACACAAATCATTCTCCTCGCACAGGACCCCAGGATTTATTAGTAACACACCACGATTGTGAAGAAAACGAACAAAAAACACTACACAAATATGCAATAAATCAAGTATCACAATGCGAAACAGAACCACAAGCTATAGAAACTACAAATGTAATAGCAACACTGTATTCAAAAGTCCGAGCAACAACAGTCACAGGTTATAAATTTACAGCAACATTTTCCGAAAAGAAAGTACACTGTTCACAAGTTTCCAATGGAAATAAAAACCGACTAGATCACGAATCATTCTATCAAAGTAATAAAGAACAACTTTTACATCTAAACCCCGGTGATTGTAAAAACGAACTACTCAGACTAAACATCACAAGAAATAAAAACACAGACAGAAAAATAGTAAATTTTCAAGTATTTAACGATTCTGTACATCAAGCAGAACTTGAACGATATCAAGGACATATAAAACTAGACGAAAAAAACCCATACAACGGCGCGCACGGAAGATTAACTTATGACATACACGATAAACACTGGATACCACACATTGGAATAAATAAACCCTCAAACTGCAAAGCAGACACAAAAAATAAAGGATATCAAGAAATAATGTTTTTCGATTGGAAAATACAACTCGAAAAAGTACAACTCACACGAGATTTATCAGATAACACAATGATCTATCAAGGAGTTAGATTACCTTGCAAAAATGATCAAGGTTATTGTGACCCTACAACAAGAACACAAGCAACAATTGTTTGGTTTCCCGAAGATACATGCACAACATTTCAAGTAGCAAAAATACACGCTCGAATGACAAAATTTCATGAAAAATAATTCATAGAATCAATTTCATACGAACAAGTAAATCCATCCCGAAAACAAAAAAATGATTTTAGAAATATTCATGATATAGAAAATAAATTAACACGTTTCCAAATATATCAAGAAACAGAAATTGCATGCAAATACAGAAACCCACTTTATAAAACACAATATTCTGAAATACTTGTCGAATACGATAAACGTTTCGACATGACCACTGGAAAAATAAAATTTGATTCTTATGCTACAAGTCATCCTCTAAATGAAGGAACATCATACATACCAGTTAACTTTCAAAAAAGCACAGGTCAACTTGGTGGAAAATTAAAACCCCATGACACTAGAAGTACACGTTTACAAGAACTAATACTAATGAATAACACCTACTTCGGTAATATCCATTATGATATTCACTTAGATATGAAGTTAGACTACACAATTGGTAGAATTTTTCAAGAAATGTCACTCTCCGAATTAGAAACACTTCACCAATTATGCGAATTGGAAAGGACACAAATCCTACAATCACTCGCACTAGCAGTATTAAAAACACCCTACGCAGGATACTTATTGTCAGGAAATAGATCAAATTTTCTAGACTACGAAGGAAATTTTTTATGGTTTTGTACCTGTACCAAAAAAGTATCACCACTATATGTTTTTGAAGATAAACGTTGTTATAAAAGAGTCCCTATATTCTATAAAAATAAAGTACATTTTGTCGACACACTTTCAAGACGAACTTATTTTTGGGATAACGCAGTCCCATGTGGATCAGAAAATAGCCACAATGTAGTACAATTGAATCCTGATGAAGATAAATACTATCTCCTTACTCCATACCCTACGTTAATGCAGTCACTCAAAAAAGTTTTACCCGAAAGCATCAGAGCTATTGCTCGTAATCCAAATATTGATTTACAATCAATTGGAATGTATTGTATATCAGTTATCCAACATCACATTAGAACACAACAAGTTCAAGAATTATTAACACAAATGGACACTATACAAAGACAGTCAATTGACCAAAATTTAAGAAAACTTGCCGAAACCGCAGGATTTGCAGATATTTATACACAAGATTATAGCGGATATTTTAAAGACATTAAAGACTATATATATTTAAACGGTGAAAAATACAGACCACAAGATATTTCACCTATAAATGTTTTCAGTTTTGTCACCCTAAAAAATGAAATTCTAGCTTTTTTAGGATGGCCCTATTACATCTTAGAAAAATTAACTATCTTATACGCAATATTTAACTTTATAGGATTTCTTTTCTCACGTTTAAAAGGAATCTATAACACATGCGCTATACACACACAAGTAAACAGACAAGCAAACGTAGCACGCATACTGTTTGCAGGATTTTTTGGAATTTTTTCATCATCATTAAACAAAATATTTCTAGACGCACAAGTAAAAGAATATATCACGAAAATATCCACAAGACAAAACACTTACGACGAAGAACATAATAATAAAGAAATAACACCTACCGCACCACAGTTGCCACCCCTACCACAAAACCATCCATTATCATTAGTCCCACATAATTTTCGAAACCTAGCAATCACAAATAATCCAAATTCTAGACCAAATATACCACAATGTCCCATGCAACATATAATGACACATCATTTACAAAAGGATAATACGTACAAACAAATTATAGAACAACCCCACACCACCAATTTTCAGTCTCAAAATAATCATTTTTTTTTTGCCCACGATGAGCCGACAACTTGGATCCTTACACCGCTCAAATTCCCACCCAGCCAGCCTACAAACTCAAATCCCAATAATCCCACTTTTTGCTTTCCCACCACCCGACTTTCCGATTATTAATATATCATCAAGCACGAATTCTGATACTAACTCAGATATTTCAGTTTTATACTCTACCTCACAACTTAATAACCCTAATATAGAGACCCCTGACGAATTTGCAGACTCCGAACCATCTCCATCAAATAATATTCAGACCAACTCCTCAGTTTTTTCAAAATCCCCTTTTCAACCAATCCCATCAAATAATTCACTCCCATCCGTTTCCACTCTTTCTTATGCTTCGCAAGTGACCCCAACCTACTCTCCACTTCACTCCGACCGATCATATAATAATTCTCCAGATACCCCTCAAATTTCCCAGGAACTCGATAATTTTATTACCTTACAACAACAGTTAATACACCCTAACACCCTCACAAGACATCAACTGTCATCCACAATAGAATCTTCAAACCCACCTACTTCTACACCCTCCTCAGCTTACACTGCATCATTAACACAAGCATCCACATCCATCGAAACACCTAGCAGCACTAACCGAGCTTATCGCACTTTTAAACAAAAATTCCCGAATCACCCATTCCCGACCAAACCCGGAACCGCCTGCGATTATATTAATCACCCGCAACACACAAACACGAAAAATTTTCTAGCAATCACCTTACCCTCACATCCACAATACACATTAAACACACCTAACGCTACTAATGACACACGTAGTTTTTTAGATGAACATGTTTTAATGCCAACACTTCATTGGACAGCTTATTATTATTTTACTAACCCCCTTTGCCTACCACTAACTAATACTCATGACGACATAGAAAAGAACAAAGACATGTTATATAGACTCACTACAACACTAACACCTAGACAATTTACTTACGTAGGATATAAAAAATTACTAAAAACATTCACTGCACCCCGACCTAACGAATTTACAATAGAATATTACGACCATAATATCATCCGACCTAATCAAGACCAATTTTTAGATGAAGACCGCTTCGCTAACCCACAACTAATAGAAAAATTTTTCATCAAAACGTCATACGTATTCACACTTAATATTTTTGATAGAAAGTATGACCACATCATTTCCGAAGCACTAGCTGATATTCAAGCTTACGAAAGTTTCCATGACAAATTTCAGTTATTTTCACTAAACTTTCACTTTCTTGCACCACATGAACGCGATTTGCACTGTTCCCACGATATTATGTTACGCACTAAACAAACTCACACATATACATACTATCGTTTCATACAAAACCATTTTGATTTGCATACCCCATCAAGACAACCACACCATCGTTTTCAGTTTCTTAACTCGAAGTACACTTCACCTTTTTTTCTTAATTTCACCTATTGCATCAAAGATACTAACCTCCACGGCATCCTCCCCAACTATGGCCCAGTAACACAAATGTATATACTTTGTCCCATCACGAAGACCTTCAATGCCGAAGAATCCAGACCCTTCCTTATCCCGCATGAATTTATCCAGCCTATTGAAATACCAATAATAAAATTTATTCACAATACTAAATATAATCATAAAATATATAACCTCATTCAAAACACACCTTACGAGTTTGCAGTAGGCACCGAAGAACTAAAAACCATTAAAAAACTTCAATTGCTTTGTTCACTGCTACAAACTAAAAACATCATACGCATACTAGCCAAATTACTAACAACATCAGATATGATACACGACATCTTCCCCCACGGCTTTTTCCCAGAAGATTAACAGGTAAGTATAAATTAAAATACTCTTCATTAATCAATTTAAATTAGTACTAACCATTTTCTATCAATGTTTCATTTATATTTCTAGTCTTCACATCACGATCATCTACAAAACAGAAAAGAAAAATAAAAATACAAACTTGTTAAATTCTCTTAAAATTCGTTAATTTCTTGCACTAAATAATGTAATAAAATTCATACCAAATGTAGTAATTTTATCTATAAATTATTTCCCCATGAAGCAGTAAACTTAATTACGATGAAAATTTATAATTTTAAAATTCCCCCAAAACGCAGTAAACTTCTAATTCTATGCAAATAATTAATAAAATGAGAAAACAGTACTAACTTTTTCAATATTTTCATTTCACTCGCACAAGAATTCTATCCAAACTCGCACAGCTCGCCCACGAAGAATTGTTTAAATAATGATTTTAAGTTTCACGTTTTCACACTCAACAACTCTAACACACGATAACAAGTTTCAAACTTTCCTTTAACCCGGTTGGAAAGGAATTATATACTAAACCAAACTAACCAACGCAGCTTGCTAAACACCACAAATCACAAAATAACAGCATGGCTAAGAAAAGAAAACCAACGGTACCCAAACCGGATTAACCCAGCTAAAAATTGGATAATTTATCCTTTTGAAGACTATTATAAAGTCTAAGAAAGAAATAATAAAACACAAAAAAAGTCGCAAGACAAACTCATACCAACAACAATTTGATTTTTGAAAAAGGACACAACCAAAGTAACATAAGAAAGACCAACATAAGCCTAACGTAAAACGTTATCACATAACGACCTCTCAAAGAAACAGCATGAAATCATACTCCCACTCCTGGCCTAACCCACCAGAGAGGACGTCCTGAGCGTGCTCTACAGCCGGCCTAACCCACCGCGCTATATCCACGCTTTGTGACCACACTTCTATTTTTAATAAGAGGTACTCAAGGGTGAGTAACTCTTCAAAATAACCAAACTAAAACAAAACGTTTTTGTGAAAACGATTAACTAAAATCATGATTAAAAAATTGGATTAACATAATTTTATAAAATGTAAATCATACTTTGCAGTATATAGATCAATACACAACAACAAAGACGAACATCCAAAGACTAGATGATCCCATCACACTCGAACAAAGGAATGGCTAAGCACAACCGATATGCCGTCCACAATCACAACTCAAAGGATTTAGAGTACGACTTGACTTCGCAGAAAAGGACTTCATTGAACTAGACCAATGACCACCTCAATGTTCAACAATACGTACAGATCCGAGTTACGAGGCATCCCGTCCACACAAGATCTCCACGCCATTCCCAGACGAGGTTGCACACAAAACAAGTTCTCTACATAATACAGAAAAACCCGTCATAGCAAATCATTTTGAAATCAGATTGATTTCATTGGGGATCACAGTCGTTGTCAAAAAACGACGCAACGATTTTATGTCCCTAACTCCAGCGTCCTGGAACTTCTTCTCCAAGAGGAACCGGACGAGAATATGATGTTCACCAAATACCAACGTTCATCATCCATCCTTCAAATTGCAGAAAGATAATTCTAAAAAACTCTGTAAAACCCGGATGGGTGGAATCTGATCTAAACTACATTTTATAATTGGATAAATTGAATATTTTACCACTCTAAAATATTTAATATTAACCAATCATAATCCATCTAACTAACAACGCACTTATTTGTAAGTGCTGAAATTACTTGTAATTTCAGCACCAGAGAGATTTGAATTTAACTTAGAAATTAGTTGCCTCTCCAAGAGAACTTCAGCTGCCGCAATAAACCAGTATACCCTAGATCTATTGAGTCTAGCAGAGACTAGTTAAACACCCTGAGACTAGTAAGTATAAGAGTAAGATTAGGATCGGTATTAGACTAAGAAGTTGCACGAATCTATCCGGCCGAAAATAAGATAGCGTGACGAGCAGACGGTGTACCCTATCCGAAATTACTCTATGAGTTAACCACATCGGTCCTAACTCAAATTAGAGTTTTGCGTGCACATCTGGTAACATGCCTTCAAACGCTATTAGAATTCAGATTGCTTTTTGGTTTTCAGGGGTAGATTCACTCTTCCTTCTGATTGGCAGTTGTGATATCGAAAAAAATCAAGACCTTTGCCTAACAAACAATGAAAAATTAAAAATTTTGAAACAAAACAAAGATAACCTGAAAAACGCACATGTAAAATGCAAAGTAAAATCAAATAGCGAAAATTGCTGAAAATTTACTAATTGATCTAGGCGACAAGACTATTTCCTACAATATCTGAAAAACGGTTAAGCACTTTTGATAGAACTGAGGTATGGAACCTATCTCTTACCATCTAATCCTGCATCCGACAGGACAGAATAATTGATCACGTCAAACCAAAGGGAGGAGGCGTTTTGTGCTACATACCTTCAGCATTACCACATAAAATGTTTTAAGATTTGAACTTTTTCAGGAAAAAAAAAGATATTTTGAATTCCGTTGGATCAAATAAAGAGATTTTTTTTATTCCTGAACATCTTATACAACCATTCTAAAGCACTTCATTTAAAATTACTGGATCAGTTGGCTCTTAATATCAACAATGCTATAACGGAAAGCTTCATTATTTTTCTGACCGGTGCTTTTAATTTTACCATTCATAATTAATCTGAAAAACAAAATATGGACTCAAAATTTGCACCCTATGGCTTCAGTGTACATTCAACTGAGGATCCATTAAAGTTTCAGCCATTTCATCCAGTCATTGTGATTACATCATGAAGAAAAGATTGGAAAAAAAGTTTCATTTTTGAATCAAAGACTAGAAGAGATCATTTGGGTTCTGTTGTTTTCTCACTTTGGCCTTCAGACGAGTTGAAACCATCAATAAAGAAAAGTTTCAATGATCAAAACTTTTCAAAGGAAAATTTTTTGCAACTTTGACGAAGATGCCATAGCAAGAGATTTATAACTTGCGCTGCCTTGATGAAATGTTTAAGAAATTTATTCAGTTTGTTTCCCCCATCAGAAAAATGTTCATCGGATTTTCCAAAAGGAAGGTCAGTCTGGAAGTCAAATGGTACAATCATGAATGCGATTATCAATTCAAACAAAAGCATGTTTTTGACATTTTCAGGAAAAAATAACGGAAAAAAAGGAATGACAAAAAACTTAAGGTTTCTGCTTAATGCTATTGCAAAAAAAAAACAAGACATTTTTCAACTGAATTTTCAATAAATTGACAATTCAAAGATATAAATGAGGTTTCATTTACAAAATCAGGGGTTTGGGCAAGCACAATTCTGTCAATCCAGCCCTCAAAATTCCGTTCGTTGATATAGATCTAGATAATTTACAAATGGCTAACCTAATGAGTTTTGTTTTCTCCAATCCAAGAATTTTTTAAATAAGAGATCGGAAAAATAAGAGATCTACAATATCTGAAAAACAGTTAAGCACTTTTGATAAAACTGAGGTATGGAACCTATCTTTTACCATCTAATCCTGCATTCGACAGGACAGAATAATTGATCACGTCAAACCAAAGAGAGGAGGCGTTTGGTGGTACATACCTTCAGCATTACCACATAAAATGTTACAAGATTTGAACTTTTTCAGGAAAAAAAGAGATTTTGAATTCCGTTGGATCAAATAAAGAGATTTTTTTTTTCCTGAACATCTTATACAACCATTCCAAAGCACTTCATTTAAAATTACTGGATCAGTTGGCTCTTAATATCAACAATGCTATAGCGGAAAGCTTCATTATTTTTCTGACCGGCGCTTTTATTTTTACCATTCATAATTAATCTGAAAAACAAAACAAAAACATGGACTCAATTTTTGCACCCTATGGCTTCAATGTACATTCAACTGAGGATCCATTAAAGTTCCAGCCATTTCATCCAGTCCTTGTGATTACATCATGAAAAAAAGATTGGAAAAAAAAGTTTCATTTTTGAATCAAAGACTAGAAGAGATCATTTGGGTTCTGTTGTTTTCTCACTTTGGCCTTCAGAAGAGATAAAACCATCGATAAATAAAAATTTCAATGAACAAAACTTTTCAAAGAAAAAATTGTTGCAACTTTGACGAAGATGCTATAGCAAGAGATTTATAACTTGCGCTGCTTTGATGAAATGTTTTAAAAAATTATTCATTTTGTTTCCCCCATCAGAAAATTGTTCATCGGATTTTCAAAAGGAAGGTTAGTCTGGAAACCAAATGGCTTGATCATGACTGCGAAAATCAATTCAAACAAAAGCATGTTTTTGACATTTTTTGACTTAAGGTTTCTGCTTAATGCTATTGCAAAAAAACAAGACATTTTTCAACTGAATTTTCTATAAATTGACAATTCAAAGATATAAATGAGGTTTCATTTACAAAATCAGGGGTTTGGGCAAGCACAATTCTCTCAATCCAGCCCTCGAAATTCCGTTTGTTGATATAGATCTAGATAATTTACAAATGGCTAACCTAATGAGTTTTGTTTTCTCCAATCCAAGAATTTTTTAAATAAGAGATTGGAAAAACCTCCAATGAGCATGTGTGAAAGGCAAGAAATTCGATAGTTTGACTTTCATACTATATCGGAAAAGGATATTTTGATAATTAAGAAAATGAAATGGAACCAACCATTGGATTCTTTGGATGGGAAAACTAATATTGCCCCACACCTTGCTTTTGTTTATAATGCATGCATCTTAGAAAACTGTTTCCAAAATCCTTTGAAACAATTGACAATTTGAAAATCTCTTTTTTTGACAATTGAGAAAATCTTTTCTCAAAAAATAACCTCGCAAATTCTTACTAAAAAATAAAAATTGAATCGGAACAGAAAAACTTACGAATCTTCCTTGCTTCAACGATTCTCATCTGTTTTCCCCAAAAAAAACCAGCATGATATCTGGAAAAACAATTTTGTAGTGATATCTGGAAAAGTATTTTTCAAATGGATAATCTCAGTGTAAATATGAATACAAGGGGCAGCCTTGGTGGCCCAATAGTCAACATTGAAGTGTTGGAAAGTTTGATCACGACGATATCTTCTGGATTAATTATCACTGGATAATGGGTGAAACTACACTCTGGACGGCTCCCGGCTTGCTGTCTTCACCATCCCAATTCCCAATCAGCTGAGTACATTTCAATTTTGTGTATTAATTTATTTTTCTTAGTCTCTATTTCTTATGATCAAAATAGTACCTGCCTGTTCTCTTTACCATTCCATCAACATACTTGAACAATCGAAACAAGTTAAGCTTGCTGATCAACTTCACTCTTTTGCTGGCCTAAATCTTGACCCTAACACATCAAATTACTGACTCGATTATCTAACATCAGTCCCTTTTAGGAACTGCAAAGTTGTTCTCTCGCACGATTTATTAAACAAAACAATAACAACGCACCCAAAAAAAGATAACATACCCCAAACAGTTGAAGACATCATCGTGACCCTTAAACTTTTCCAAACGTCTTTTGCGTCGTTACCTGTCATTGCACACGTGCTCCCTATATGTTCAACGATCTTCTAATTTCATTAGACTGCTACATCATCGAAGTGACCAACGCATAATGAGTGCTTCCAAAAGAATTGACGAATCGTTAATTGCCCAACATCCAAAACTGCACCAGGCTGCTGAAATAGAGTTTAAGACTCAACTATTGTGCTGCATTATTTTCAAGACTTCAATACAATCTTTAAAACACGTGGCATGGCGTCGAACGGCTGGCGAGAAGCGCGAAGCTAAAAGGGGAAAAATCTAAGTTGGTACGCAAATCTGAATCCTAAACCTAATTCTCAACGGGCGTGCTCATTTAGTCTGTGGCTCTGAGCCTCTTCGAAGAGGTGTAAATATAACACCCAAAATCGGGTCAAGTCAGTCTCTGATTCTTACAGTACATGCTGCGAGAAAACCCTGAAAAATGAAAGCTATTTCGACTGCTTTTGTTCTGGTTGTCAAATGCATCTGATTGAAGACTGCACTGGTCTAAGTCCAGCCGCTGTCAATTGAGTACCAGCCTTCGGACAAATTGCGCTATTGATATGCAACAAATGCGTTGAAGAAAGTGACCAAGCGTCATCGAAGTGACCAAGCGCATAAGGAGTGCTTCCAAAAGAATTGACGAATCGTTAATTGCCCAATATCCAAAACTGCACCAGGCTGCTGACATAGAGTTGAAGACTCAACTATTGTGCTGCATTATTTTCAAGACTTCAATACAATCTTTAAAACACGTGGCATGGCGTCGAACGGCTGGCGAGAAGCGCGAAGCTAAGCGATGAAAAATCTAAATCGGTACGCAAATCTGAATCCTAAACCTAAATCTCAACGGGCGTGCTCATTGAGTCTGTGACTCTGAGCCTCTTTGAAGAGGTGTAAATATAACCCCCGAAATCGGGTCAAGTCAGTCTCTGATTCTTACAGTACATGCTGCGAGAAAACCCTGAAAAATGAAAGCTATTTCGACTGCTTTTTTTCTGGTTGTCAATTGCATCTGATTGAAGACTGCACTGGTCTAAGTCAAGCCGCTGTCAATTGAGTACCAGCCTTCGGACAAATTGCGCTATTGATATGCAACAAATGCGTTGAAGAAAGTGACCAAGCGTCATCGAAGTGACCAAGCGCATAATGAGTGCTTCCAAAAGAATTGACGAATCGTTAATTGCCGAATATCCAAAACTGCACAAGGCTGCTGACATAGAGTTGAAGACTCAACTATTGTGCTGCATTATTTTCAAGACTTCAATACAATCTTTAAAACACGTGGCATGGCGTCGAACGGCTGGCGAGAAGCGCGAAGCTAAAAGGGGAAAAATCTAAACAGGTACGCAAATCTGAGTCCTAAACCTAAATCTCAACAGGCGTGGTCATTGAGTCTCTGGCTCTGAGCCTCTTTGAAGATGGCCAAACATAACACCCCAAATCGGGTCAAGTCAGTCTCTGATTCTTACAGTACATGCTGCGAGAAAATCCTGAAAATTGAAAGCTGTTTCGACTGCTTTTGTTCTGGTTTTAGAATGCATCTGATTGTAGACTACACTGGTCTAAGTGAATCCGCTATCAATTGAGTACCAGCTTGTTGAGGAAAGAATGCGCTATTGATATGCAACAAAAGCGTCGAAAAAAAACGTCAAGATAAGTTGACCCAAGCCGCCCAAGAAATTACAAGCTCAAAAAGAACTTCGAGAAATTCAAATGAAACCCCTGGAAAACGAAGTGACTGACCTCAAGAAAACTGTCAAAAACAATCCTTTTAAAAAGTGTCCAAAGCACATCAACGACAAATGATATTGCTATCTGCGAGGAAACTGAAAAACTACCCTAAACCAAGACAACTGACAAAGGAAGAAGCTGATCTAGAAAACCTTGCCCTCGTCAGAAGAAGGCAACTTATCATCGGCGAATCTGTAGACAGAAAGGACCTGAGAGTCCGAGATACAACTTTGTACATTTGGAATGGTGAAATGTGGATAAAAGAGAAACTATCCGAATCAAAAGCACCAAATTGACTAACAGCGACAATAATTATCCTTGTTTACAATGTCAGAACTATACTTGAGTATCAAAGGCGGACAACCTTCTCCAATACTGTCCAAGTAAAAAACGCTTATCAAGTCATCTGCCTAACTGAAACCTGGTAGAAAGGAAGAATCGGCGACACTGCACTTTTTCTGTCAAACTAAGTTATTCACCAAAATGACGGTCGAGTGATAAAGGTTTTGGCAAAACATGATGGCGTACTTATAGCAGTAAAAAGAAACATTCCACGTGGCCAAATCAATTCCTCATTTCAAGACTATGTTATCATCCGCATATCCCTGAACAAGCCGAAATTAATATGCTTCATCTACAGTGCTGCTTCAAACAGTTCCTACACATGGGATATCTCAGATCTAGTCGAATTCCCAAAATTCATGAGGCGTGAGCAATTTGAACAACGTGCTATTTGTTCGTCATGGGTTGATGATATAATTTTTAAATGTACACACTGGCTGTCAATAACTTGAACTTCTCTAGATGAGCAGTCAATTCTCGACAAACTCTGAGAGTCAAACGTCCAACATTTAATTAAAACCCTTGATGGAAACTCACTAGACGTTCTCCTTAAAAACAAAACGCATTTTGTCACTAGCGTAAAACTTGACAATCGTCTGAGAAGTCTAAATGGGTGAAAAGCGATTCCTCCAACCTCATCAAGTAATTAAATACACTTCAATTAAAAAATCAGCGAAAACCTACATCACCGAACGAGTTTTTTTTTGTCCCTAGTAAGGTCAATTGTTCAAAGATCAACTACTTAGAAATTTGTATCGATATTTAATTAGAACTAAGTTCTGAGGTTAATTTGGCTCACGAAACATGGCAGCAGGCATTTAAAACGATTGATGCTATAAAAAAAAATTAACCCAAATTTTCCTTGAAAACACTTCTTTAATGACTTGTTATTAGTCAATTTGATTACTCGTCCTTATTTTTGTATAATATTAGTGAGTTGCCCATAAGTTTGTTAGAAACGCAGGTGAACTGAGCTTTTTTCCTAGCCTGAAGCATATCATCGTGTCTTATTAAAAGGCAAGAAAACCCGAATTAGAGGTAAATCTTCAATTTATTCGCACGCATACATTAGAGGTCACAAAGGAGCGTTTTATGGCGAAATCCAGTTTGAAACAAAAAATTTATTATTATCAATGAGAGAAAATCTAAGATCATCTTCAAGAATCATAGCACAACTGCTTTTTCCATATCGCTGCTACATAATGGACTTCACTTGAAAGGAGACAATGATTGAAAGACCACTGACATCAAAAAAAAATTGATGATAAAGCATCTGGAAGATAACAAGAATTTCGTTTTGTTTAATTTAATTTGAAATATTAAAGTGTCAATTTATTTTTCTAATAACTTAACATTTTTAATTCAATTATTTTTTTCTGTTTTGTTCAGATATTAACCTTCAGCGCATTTATGAATTTTATGAAACTAATATTGCCCCACACCTTGCTTTTGTTTATAATGCATGCATCTTAGAAAACTGTTTCCAAAATCCTTTGAAACAATTGACAATTTGAAAATCTCTTTTTTTGACAATTGAGAAAATCTTTTCTCAAAAAATAACCTCGCAAATTCTTACTAAAAAATAAAAATTGAATCGGAACAGAAAAACTTACGAATCTTCCTTGCTTTAACGATTCTCATCTGTTTTCCCCAAAAAAACCAGCATGATATCTGGAAAAACAATTTTGTAGTGATATCTGGAAAAGTATTTTTCAAATGGATAATCTCAGTGTAAATATGAATACAAGGGGCAGCCTTGGTGGCCCAATAGTCAATATTGAAGTGTTGGAAAGTTTGATCACGACGATATCTTCTGGATTAATTATCACTGGATAATGGGTGAAACTACACTCTGGACGGCTCCCGGCTTGCTGTCTTCACCATCCCAATTCCCAATCAGCTGAGTACATTTCAATTTTGTGTATTAATTTATTTTTCTTAGTCTCTATTTCTTATGATCAAAATAGTACCTGCCTGTTCTCTTTACCATTCCATCAACAGACTTGAACAATCGAAACAAGTTAAGCTTGCTGATCAACTTCACTCTTTTGCTGGCCTAAATCTTGACCCTAACACATCAAATTACTGACTCGATTATCTAACATCAGTCCCTTTTAGGAACTGCAAAGTTGTTCTCTCGCACGATTTATTAAACAAAACAATAACAACGCACCCAAAAAAAGATAACATACCCCAAACAGTTGAAGACATCATCGTGACCCTTAAACTTTTCCAAACGTCTTTTGCGTCGTTACCTGTCATTGCACACGTGCTCCCTATATATTCAACGATCTTCTAATTTCATTAGACTGCTACGTCATCGAAGTGACCAAGCGCATAATGAGTGCTTCCAAAAGAATTGACGAATCGTTAATTGCCCAACATCCAAAACTGCACCAGGCTGCTGAAATAGAGTTTAAGACTCAACTATTGTGCTGCATTTTTTTCAAGACTTCAATACAATCTTTAAAACACGTGGCATGGCGTCGAACGGCTGGCGAGAAGCGCGAAGCTAAGCGATGAAAAATCTAAATCGGTACGCAAATCTGAATCCTAAACCTAAATCTCAACGGGCGTGCTCATTGAGTCTGTGACTCTGAGCCTCTTTGAAGAGGTGTAAATATAACACCCGAAATCGGGTCAAGTCAGTCTCTGATTCTTACAGTACATGCTGCGAGAAAACCCTGAAAAATGAAAGCTATTTCGACTGCTTTTGTTCTGGTTGTCAATTGCATCTGATTGAAGACTGCACTGGTCTAAGTCAAGCCGCTGTCAATTGAGTACCAGCCTTCGGACAAATTGCGCTATTGATATGCAACAAATGCGTTGAAGAAAGTGACCAAGCGTCATCGAAGTGACCAAGCGCATAGTGAGTGCTTCCAAAAGAATTGACGAATCGTTAATTGCCGAATATCCAAAACTGCACCAGGCTGCTGACATAGAGTTGAAGACTCAACTATTGTGCTGCATTATTTTCAAGACTTCAATACAATCTTTAAAACACGTGGCATGGCGTCGAACGGCTGGCGAGAAGCGCGAAGCTAAAAGGGGAAAAATCTAAATTGGTACGCAAATCTGAATCCTAAAACTAATTCTCAACGGGCGTGCTCATTGAGTCTGTGGCTCTGAGCCTCTTCGAAGAGGTGTAAATATAACACCCAAAATCGGCTCAAGTCAGTCTCTGATTCTTACAGTACATGCTGCGAGAAAACCCTGAAAAATGAAAGAAGCTATTTCGACTGCTTTTGTTATTGTTGTCAAATGCATCTGATTGAAGACTGCACTGGTCTAAGTCTAGCCGCTGTCAATTGAGTACCAGCCTTCGGACAAATTGCGCTATTGATATGCAACAAATGCGTTGAAGAAAGTGACCAAGCGTCATCGAAGTGACCAAGCGCATAAGGAGTGCTTCCAAAAGAATTGACGAATCGTTAATTGCCCAATATCCAAAACTGCACCAGGCTGCTGACATAGAGTTGAAGACTCAACTATTGTGCTGCATTATTTTCAAGACTTCAATACAATCTTTAAAACACGTGGCATGGCGTCGAACGGCTGGCGAGAAGCGCGAAGCTAAAAGGGGAAAAATCTAAACAGGTACGCAAATCTGAGTCCTAAACCTAAATCTCAACAGGCGTGGTCATTGAGTCTCTGGCTCTGAGCCTCTTTGAAGATGGCCAAACATAACACCCCAAATTGGGTCAAGTCAGTCTCTGATTCTTACAGTACATGCTGCGAGAAAATCCTGAAAATTGAAAGCTGTTTCGACTGCTTTTGTTCTGGTTTTAGAATGCATCTGATTGTAGACTGCACTGGTCTAAGTGAATCCGCTATCAATTGAGTACCAGCTTGTTGAGGAAAGAATGCGCTATTGATATGCAACAAAAGCGTCGAAAAAAAACGTCAAGATAAGTTGACCCAAGCCGCCCAAGAAATTACAAGATCAAAAAGAACTTCGAGAAATTCAAATGAAACCCCTGGAAAACGAAGTGACTGACCTCAAGAAAACTGTCAAAAACAATCCTTTTAAAAAGTGTCCAAAGCACATCAACGACAAATGATATTGCTATCTGCGAGGAAACTGAAAAACTACCCTAAACCAAGACAACTGACAAAGGAAGAAGCTGATCTAGAAAACCTTGCCCTCGTCAGAAGAAGGCAACTTATCATCGGCGAATCTGTAGACAGAAAGGACCTGAGAGTCCGAGATACAACTTTGTACAATTGGAATGGTGAAATGTGGATAAAAGAGAAACTATCCGAATCAAAAGCACCAAATTGACTAACAGCGACAATAATTATCCTTGTTTACAATGTCAGAACTATACTTGAGTATCAAAGGCGGACAACCTTCTCCAATACTGTCCAAGTAAAAAACGCTTATCAAGTTATCTGCCTAACTGAAACCTGGTGGAAAGGAAGAATCGGCGACACTGCACTTTCTCTGACAAACTAAGTTATTCACCAAAATGACGGTCGAGTGATAAAGGTTTTGGCAAAACATGATGGCGTACTTATAGCAGTAAAAAGAAACATTCCACGTGGCCAAATCAATTCCTCATTTCAAGACTATGTTATCATCCGCATATCCCTGAACAAGCCGAAATTAATATGCTTCATCTACAGCGCTGCTTCAAACAGTTCCTACACATGGGATATCTCAGATCTAGTCGAATTCCCAAAATTCATGAGGCGTGAGCAATTTGAACAACGTGCTATTTGTTCGTCATGGGTTGAAGATATAATTTTTAAATGTACACACTGGCCGTCAATAACTTGAACTTCTCTAGATGAGCAGTCAATTCTCGACAAACTCTGAGAGTCAAACGTCCAACATTTAATTAAAACCCTTGATGGAAACTCACTAGACGTTCTCCTTAAAAACAAAACGCATTTTGTCACTAGCGTAAAACTTGACAATCGTCTGAGAAGTCTAAATGGGTGAAAAGCGATTCCTCCAACCTCATCAAGTAATTAAATACACTTCAATTAAAAAGTCAGCGAAAACCTACATCACCGAACGAGTTTTTTTTGTCCCTAGTAAGGTCAATTGTTCAAAGATCAACTACTTAGAAATTTGTATCGATATTTAATTAGAACCAAGTTCTGAGGTTAATTTGGCTCACGAAACATGGCAGCAGGCATTTAAAACGATTGATGCTATAAAAAAAAATTAACCCAAATTTTCCTTGAAAACACTTCTTTAATGACTTGTTATTAGTCAATTTGATTACTCGTCCTTATTTTTGTATAATATTAGTGAGTTGCCCATAAGTTTGTTAGAAACGCAGGTGAACTGAGCTTTTTTCCTAGCCTGAAGCATATCATCGTGTCTTATTAAAAGGCAAGAAAACCCGAATTAGAGGTAAATCTTCAATTTATTCGCACGCATACATTAGAGGTCACAAAGGAGCGTTTTGTGGCGAAATCCAGTTTGAAACAAAAAATTTATTATTATCAATGAGAGAAAATCTAAGATCATCTTCAAGAATCATAGCACAACTGCTTTTTCCATATCGCTGCTACATAATGGACTTCACTTGAAAGGAGACAATGATTGAAAGACCACTGACATCAAAAAAAAATTGATGATAAAGCATCTGGAAGATAACAAGAATTTCGTTTTGTTTAATTTAATTTGAAATATTAAATTGTCAATTTATTTTTCTAGTAACTTAACATTTTTAATTCAATTATTTTTTTCTGTTTTGTTCAGATATTAGCCTTCAGCGCATTTATGAATTTTAGGTCTCTCTCTCTCTCTTTCTCTCTCAGTGTAAATATGAATAATCTCAGTGTAAATATGAATACAAGGGGCAGCCTTGGTGGCCCAATAGTCAATATTGAAGTGTTGGAAAGTTTGATCACGACGATATCTTCTGGATTAATTATCACTGGATACTGGGTGAAACTACACTCTAGACGGCTCCCGGCTTGCTGTGTTCACCATCCCAATTCCCAATCAGCTGAGTACATTTCAATTTTGTGTATTAATTTATTTTTCTTAGTTTCTATTTCTTATGATCAAAATAGTACCTGCCTGTTCTCTTTACCATTCTATCAACATACTTGAACAATCGAAACAAGTTAAGCTTGCTGATCAACTTCACTCTTTTGCTGGCCTAAATCTTGACCCTAACATATCAAATTAATGACTCGATTATCTAACACTAGTCCCTCTTAGGAACTGCAAAGTTGTTCTCTCGCACGATTTATTAAACAAAACAATAACAACGCACCCAAAAAAAGATAACATACCCCAAACATTTGAAGACTTCATCGTGACCCTTAAACTATTCCAAACATCTTTTGCGTCGTTACCTGTCATTGCATTTGGAAACACTTCTTTAATGACTTGTTATTAGTCAATTTGATTACTCGTCCTTATTTTTGTATAATATTACTGAATTGCCCATAAGTTTGTTAGAAACGCAGGTGAACTGAGCTTTTTTCCTAGCCTGAAGCATATCATCGTGTCTTATTAAAAGGCAAGAAAACCCGAATTAGAGGTAAATCTTCAATTTATTCGCACGCATACATTAGAGGTCACAAAGGAGCGTTTTGTGGCGAAATCCAGTTTGAAACAAAAAATTTATTATTATCAATGAGAGAAAATCTAAGATCATCTTCAAGAATCATAGCACAACTGCTTTTTCCATATCGCTGCTACATAATGGACTTCACTTGAAAGGAGACAATGATTGAAAGACCACTGACATCAAAAAAAAATTGATGATAAAGCATCTGGAAGATAACAAGAATTTCGTTTTGTTTAGTTTAATTTGAAATATTAAATTGTCAATTTATTTTTCTAATAACTTAACATTTTTAATTCAATTATTTTTTTCTGTTTTGTTCAGATATTAACCTTCAGCGCATTTATGAATTTTAGGTCTCTCTCTCTCTCTCTCAGTGTAAATATGAATAATCTCAGTGTAAATATGAATACAGGGGGCAGCCTTGGCGGCCCAATAGTCAATATTGAAGTGTTGGAAAGTTTGATCACGACGATATCTTCTGGATTAATTATCACTGGATACTGGGTGAAACTACACTCTAGACGGCTCCCGGCTTGCTGTGTTCACCATCCCAATTCCCAATCAGCTGAGTACATTTCAATTTTGTGTATTAATTTATTTTTCTTAGTTTCTATTTCTTATGATCAAAATAGTACCTGCCTGTTCTCTTTACCATTCTATCAACATACTTGAACAATCGAAACAAGTTAAGCTTGCTGATCAACTTCACTCTTTTGCTGGCCTAAATCTTGACCCTAACACATCAAATTAATGACTCGATTATCTAACACTAGTCCCTCTTAGGAACTGCAAAGTTTTTCTCTCGCACGATTTATTAAACAAAACAATAACAACGCACCCAAAAAAAGATAACATACCCCAAACATTTGAAGACTTCATCGTGACCCTTAAACTATTCCAAACATCTTTTGCGTCGTTACCTGTCATTGCATTTGGAAACACTTCTTTAATGACTTGTTATTAGTCAATTTGATTACTCGTCCTTATTTTTGTATAATATTACTGAATTGCCCATAAGTTTGTTAGAAACGCAGGTGAACTGAGCTTTTTTCCTAGCCTGAAGCATATCATCGTGTCTTATTAAAAGGCAAGAAAACCCGAATTAGAGGTAAATCTTCAATTTATTCGCACGCATACTTTAGAGGTCACAAAGGAGCGTTTTGTGGTGAAATCCAGCTTGAAACAAAAAAATTATTATCAATGAGAGTAAAACTATGATCATCTTCAAGAATCATAGCACAACTGCTTTTTCCATATCGCTGCTACATAATGGACTTCACTTGAAAGGAGACAATGATTGAAAGACCACTGACTTCAAAAAAAACTGATGATAAAGCATCTGGAAGATAACAAGAATTTCGTTTTGTTTAATTTAATTTGAAATATTAAATTGTCAATTTATTTTTCTAATAACCTAACATTTTTAATTCAATTATTTTTTTCTGTTTTGTTTAGGTAATAAAACTCAGCGCATTTATGAATTTTACGTCTCTCTCTCTCTCTCTCTCTCTCTCCCTCTCTCACTTGTAGGGAGAGGAAAAAGTCAATCAATATTCAGTATAACTAACCTAGGTTATGGCTTTTAGAACTGTGTTTCTAGTAAATATGTAATCAACAGATCTGAGACATACCTATGTAGCCATATTTGTTTGTGAATCTAAAGCTAAATACAAATCGTCCGGTTTATAGCCTAAAAGTAGAAACACGTTCGTTGGTTCTTTAATGGATCAAAATTCAACAAGCTAGGTCGAGGCGGTGACAAACAAGTAGAAAGAAGCTATCTGACGTCATTGTTCGCTGCGGTAATGCTAGGTCGAATGTTGTAAATACAAAAAAGATTGTAGAAAATAATTAATTAAATTTTGAGAATATATTTCTGCACTTGTAAAAACTGTATTCTCAATCAGGGACTTTGGCAAATTGAAAACGTTGCCGAATTGAAATGCTTGAATTTTGTTCGAATGTATGTATTTTTCTGAGTTTTGTTAGTAGAAGTTATTGCATTTTATTAGGTAGACAGGTGGCAATAAAAAGTGTCGGTGGCAATGAAAACTAGTTCTTTCCTTTTTGAGCAAAATATCGATATTTCAAATCAAATATCGAAGATTATCGATATATAGATACTGTATTGATTTCTATTTTCGATTCTGATCTAATTCGATATATAGAAATCCCTGGTTGCAATGAGTTTTCAAGTCGCGTTTCAGTACTTTTTTTTGACAATTGCGAAAATTTTTTCTCAAAAAATACCCTCGCAAATACTTACTAATAAGTAAAAACTGAATCGGAACAAAACAATTTACGAACCTTCCTTGCATTAACGATTCTCACCTTTTTTCCCTAAAAAACCAGCATGATTTCTGGAAAAATGTTTTTGTAGTGGTGTATGGAAAAGTATTTTTTCAAATAGATAATTTCAGTGTTAATATGAAAACAAGGGGCAGCCTTGGTGGCCTAATAGACAATATTGAATTGTTGAAAAGTTTGATCACGAAGATATCTTCTGGATTACTTATCACTGGATACTGGGTGGAACTACATTCTGGACGGCTCCCGACTTGCTGTGTTCACCATCCCAATTCCCAATCAGCTGCGTAAATTCCAGTTTGGTTTATCAATATATTTTCTTAGTCTCTATACCTTATGATCAAAATAGTAGCTGCTAGTTCTCCTTACCATTTCATCAACAAATTTGAACAATCGAAACAAGTGAAAGTTGCTGATCATGTTCAATGTTTTGCGGACCTGAACCTTGACCCTAACACATCAAATTACTGACTCGATTATCTAACATCAGTCCCTTTTAGGAACAGCAAAGTTGTTCTCTCGCACGATTTACTAAACAACACAATAACAACGCACCCAAAAAAGACAACATACCCCAAACAATTGAAGAACTCATTGCGATTCTTAAACTATTCCAAATCTCTATTGCATCGTTACATGTCATTGCAAACGTGCTCCCTATATGTTCAACGATCTTCTTATTTCATTAGACTGTTACGTCATCGAAGCAACCAAGCACATTATCAGTGCTTCCGAAAGAATTTGACGAATCGTTAATTGCCGAATACCCAAAACTGCACCAGACTGCTGACATAGAGTTGAGGACTCTAGCTATTGTGCTGCCTTATTTTACCGACTTTAGTAGAATACAAGCTTTAGTATTCAATAAGCTAGGTCGAGACGGTGATAAACAAGTAGAAAGAAGCTATCTGACGTCAACGTATCGTCGCTGTGGTAATGCTTGGTCGAATGTTGCAATTACAAAAAAGATTGTAGAAAACATTTATTTAAATTTTGAGAATATACTTCTGCACTTGTAAAAACTGGATTCTCAATCAGGGGCTTTGGCAAATTAAAAACGTTGCCGAATTGAATGCATGAATTTTTTTCGAATGTATACATTTCTCTGAGTTATGTTAGTAGAAAATATTGCATCTTATTAGGTAGGCAGGTGGCAATAAAAAGGTGTCGGTGGCAATAAAAACTAGTTCTTTTCTTTTTGAGCCAAATATCGATATTTCAAATCGAATATCGAAGATTATCGATATATAGGTACTGTATTGATTTCTATTTTTGATTTTGATCTACTTCGATATGTAGAAATCCCTGGTTGCAATGAGTTCTCAAGGCGTGATTCAGAACTTTGTTTTGACAATTGCGAAAAGTTTTTCTCAAAAATTACCCTCGCGAATTCTTACTAATAAGCAAAAACTGAATCGGAACAAAAAAACTTACGAATCTTCCTTGCATTAACGATTCTCACCTATTTTCCCTAAAAAAACCAGCATGATTTCTGGAAAAATGTTTTTGTAGTGGTATATGGAAAAGTATTTTTTTGAAATAGATAATTTCAGTGTAGTTATGAATACAAGGGGAAGCCTTGGTGGCCCGTCAGACAATATTGAATTGTTGAAAAGTTTGATCACGACGATATCTTCTGGATTACTTATCACTGGATACTGGGTGGTACTACACTCTGGACGGCTCCTGACTTGCTGTGTTGACCATCCCAATTCCCAATCAGCTGAGTACACTCCCATCTTGTTTAATGTTTTATTTTTCTTAGTTTCTATACCTTATGATCAAAATAGTAGCTGCTAGTTCTCCTTACCATTCAATCAACAAACTTGAACAATCGGAACCAGTTAAGCTTGCTGATCATGTTCACTCTTTCGTGGAGCTAAATCTTGACCCTAACACATCAAATTACTGACTCGATTATCTAATATCAGTCCCTTTTAGGAACTGCAAAGTTGTTCTCTCGCACGATTTTTTAAACAACACAAAAACAACGCACCCAAAAAAGACAACATAACCCAAACAGTTGAAGAACTCATCGCGACCCTTAGACTACTCCAAACCTCTATTGCGTCGTTACCTGTCATTACAAACGTGATCCCTATATATTAAACGATCTTCTAATTTCATTAGACTGTTACGTCATCGAAACGACCAAGCACATTATCAGTGCTTCCGAAAGAATTGAGGAATCGTTAATTGCCGAATACCCAAAACTGCACCAGGCTGCTGACATAGAGTTGAGGACTCTAGCTATTGTGCTGCATTTTTTTACCTACTTTAGTAGAATCTTCAAAGCACGTGGCATGGAGCGTCGAACAGCTGGCGAGAAGCGCGAAGCTAAGCGATGAAAAATCTAAATCGGTACGCAAATCTGAATCCTAAACCTAAATCTCAACGGGCGTGCTCATTGAGTCTGTGGCTCTGAGCCTCTTCGAAGAGGTGTAAATATAACACCCGAAATCGGGTCAAGTCAGTCTCTGATTCTTACAGTACATGCTGCGAGAAAACCCTGAAAAATGAAAGCTATTTCGACTGCTTTTGTTCTGGTTGTCAAATGCATCTGATTGAAGATTGCACTGTTCTAAGTCCAGCCGCTGTCAATTGAGTACCAGCCTTCGGACAAATTGCGCTATTGATATGCAACAAATGCGTTGAAGAAAGTGACCAAGCGTCATCGAAGTGACCAAGCGCATAAGGAGTGCTTCCAAAAGAATTGACGAATCGTTAATTGCCGAATATCCAAAACTGCACCAGGCTGCTGACATAGAGTTGAAGACTCAACTATTGTGCTGCATTATTTTCAAGACTTCTATACAATCTTTAAAACACGTGGCATGGCGTCGAACGGCTGGCGAGAAGCGCGAAGCTAAAAGGGGAAAAATCTAAACAGGTACGCAAATCGGAGTCCTAAACCTAAATCTCAACAGGCGTGGTCATTGAGTCTCTGGCACTGAGCCTCTTTGAAGATGGCCAAACATAACACCCCAAATCGGGTCAAGTCAGTCTCTGATTCTTACAGTACATGCTGCGAGAAAATCCTGAAAATTGAAAGCTGTTTCGACTGCTTTTGTTCTGGTTTTAGATTGCATCTGATTGTAGACTGCACCTGTCTAAGTGAATCCGCTATCAATTGAGTACCAGCCTGTTGAGGAAAGAATGCGCTATTGATATGCAACAAAAGCGTCGAAAAAAAACGTCAAGATAAGTTGACCCAAGCCGCCCAAGAAATTACAACCTCAAAAAGAACTTCGAGAAATTCAAATGAAACCCCTGGAAAACGAAGTGACTGACCTCAAGAAAACTGTCAAAAACAATCCTTTTAAAAAGTGTCCAAAGCACATCAACGACAAATGATATTGCTATCTGCGAGGAAACTGAAACACTACCCTAAACCAAGACAACTGACGAAGGAAGAAGCTGATCTAGAAAACCTTGCCCTCGTCAGAAGAAGGCAACTTATCATCGGCGAATCTGTAGAGAGAAAGGACCTGAGAGTCCGAGATACAACTTTGTACATTTGGAATGGTGAAATGTGGATAAAAGAGAAACTATCCGAATCAAAAGCACCAAATTGACTAACAGCGACAATAATTATCCTTGTTTACAATGTCAGAACTATACTTGAGTATCAAAGGCGGACAACCTTCCCCAATACTTTCGCACGCATACATTAGAGGTCACAAAGGAGCGTTTTGTAGCGAAATCCAGCTTGAAACAAAAAAATTATTATCAATGAGAGAAAATCTATAATCATCTTCAAGAATCATAGCACAACTGCTTTTTCCACATCGCTGCTACATATTGGACTTCACTTGAAAGGAGACAATGATTGAAAGACCACTGACTTCAAAAAAAACTGATGATAAAGCATCTGGAAGATAACAAGAATTTCGTTTTGTTTAATTTAATTTGAAATATTAAATTGTCAATTTATTTTTCTAATAACTTAACATTTTTAATTCAATTATTTTTTTCTGTTTTGTTTAGGTATTAACCTTCAGCGCATTTATAAATTTTACGTCTCTCTCTCTCTCTCTCTCTCTCCCTCTCTCACTTGTAGGGAGAGGAAAAAGTCAATCAAAATTCCGTATAACTAACCTAGGTTATGGCTTTTAGAACTGTGTTTCTAGTAAATATGTAGTCAACAGATCTGAGACATACCTATGTAGCCATATTTGTTTGTGAATCTAAAGCTAAATACAAATCGTCCGGTTTATAGCCTAAAAGTAGAAACACGTTCATTGGTTCTTTAATGGATCAAAATTCAACAAGCTAGGTCGAGGCGGTGACAAACAAGTAGAAAGAAGCTATCTGACGTCATTGTTCGCTGTGGTAATGCTAGGTCGAATGTTGTAATTACAAAAAAGATTGTAGAAAATAATTAATTAAATTTTGAGAATATATTTTTGGACTTGTAAAAACTGGATTCTCAATCAGGGACTTTGGCAAATTAAAAACGTTGCCGAATTGAATGCATGAATTTTGTTCGAATGTATGTATTTTTCTGAGTTTTGTTAGTAGAAGTTATTGCATCTTATTAGGTAGGCAGGTGGCAATAAAAAATGTCGGTGGCAATGAAAACTAGTTTTTTCCTTTTTGAGCAAAATATCGATATTTCAAATCAAATATCGAAGATTATCGATATATAGATACTGTATTGATTTCTATTTTCGATTCTGATCTAATTCGATATATAGAAATCCCTGGTTGCAATGAGTTCTCAAGGCGTGTTTCAGAACTTTGTTTTGACAATTGCGAAAAGTTTTTCTCAAAAAATACCCTCGCAAATACTTACTAATAAGTAAAAACTGAATCGGAACAAAAAAATTTACGAATCTTCCTTGAATTAACGATTCTCACCTATTTTCCCTAAAAAACCAGCATGATTTCTTGAAAAATATTTTTGTAGTGGTGTATGGAAAAGTATTTTTTCAAATAGATAATTTCAGTGTTAATATGAAAACAAGGGGCAGCCTTGGTGGCCCAATAGACAATATTGAATTGTTGAAAAGTTTGATCACGAAGATATCTTCTGGATTACTTATCACTGGATACTGGGTGGAACTACATTCTGGACGGCTCCCAACTTGCTGTGTTCACCATCCCAATTCCCAATCAGCTGCGTAAATTCCAATTTGGTTTATCAATATATTTTCTTAGTCTCTATACCTTATGATCAAAATAGTAGCTGCTAGTTCTCCTTACCATTTCATCAACAAATTTGAACAATCGAAACAAGTTAAAGTTGCTGATCATGTTCAATAATTCGCGGACCTGAACCTTGACCCTAACACATCAAATTACTGACTCGATTATCTAACATCAGTCCCTTTTAGGAACTGCAAAGTTGTTCTCTCGCACGATTTACTAATAAACACAATAACAACGCACCCAAAAAAAGACAACATACCCCAAACAATTGGAGAACTCATTGCGACTCTTAAACTATTCCAAATCTCTATTGCATCGTTACATGTCATTGCAAACGTGCTCCCTATATGTTCAACGATCTTCTAATTTCATTAGACTGTTACGTCATCGAAGCAACCAAGCACATTATCAGTGCTTCCGAAAGAATTTGACGAATCGTTAATTGCCGAATACCCAAAACTGCACCAGACTGCTGACATAGAGTTGAGGACTCTAGCTATTGTGCTGCCTTATTTTACCGACTTTAGTAGAATACAAGCTTTAGTATTCAATAAGCTAGGTCGAGACGGTGACAAACAAGTAGAAAGAAGCTATCTGACGTCAACGTATCGTCGCTGTGGTAATGCTTGGTCGAATGTTGCAATTACAAAAAAGATTGTATAAAATATTTATTTAAATTTTGAGTATATACTTCTGCACTTGTAAAAACTGGATTCTCAATCAGGGGCTTTGGCAAATTAAAAACGTTGCCGAATTGAATGCATGAATTATGTTCGAATGTATGCATTTCTCTGAGTTATGTTAGTAGAAGTTATTGCATCTTATTAGGTAGGCAGGTGGCAATAAAAAGGTGTCGGTGGCAATAAAAACTAGTTCTTTTCTTTTTGAGCCAAATATCGATATTTCAAATCGAATATCGAAGATTATCGATATATAGATACTGTATTGATTTCTATTTTTGATTTTGATCTACTTCGATATATAGAAATCCCTGGTTGCAATGAGTTCTCAAGGCGTGTTTCAGAACTTTGTTTTGACAATTGCGAAAAGTTTTTCTCAAAAATTACCCTCGCGAATTTTTTCTAATAAGTAAAAACTGAATCGGAACAAAAAACTTACGAATCTTCCTTGCATTAACGATTCTCACCTATTTTCCCTAAAAAAAAACCAGCATGATTTCTAGAAAAATGTTTTTGTAGTGGTATATGGAAAAGTATTTTTTTGAAATAGATAATTTCAGTGTAGTTATGAATACAAGGGGAAGCCTTGGTGGCCCGTCAGACAATATTGAATTGTTGAAAAGTTTGATCACGACGATATCTTCTGGATTACTTATCACTGGATACTGGGTGGTACTACATTCTGGACGGCTCCTGACTTGCTGTGTTGACCATCCCAATTCCCAATCAGCTGAGTACACTCCCATCTTGTTTAATATTTTATTTTTCTTAGTTTCTATACCTTATGATCAAAATAGTAGCTGCCTAGTTCTCCTTACCATTCAATCAACAAACTTGAACAATCGGAACCAGTTAAGCTTGCTGATCATGTTCACTCTTTCGTGGAGCTAAATCTTGACCCTAACACATCAAATTACTGACTCGATTATCTAATATCAGTCCCTTTTAGGAACTGCAAAGTTGTTCTCTCGCACGATTTTTTAAACAACACAAAAAAAACGCACCCAAAAAAGACAACATAACCCAAACAGTTGAAGAACTCATCGCGACCCTTAGACTACTCCAAACCTCTATTGCGTCGTTACCTGTCATTACAAACATGATCCCTATATATTAAATGATCTTCTAATTTCATTAGACTGTTACGTCATCGAAACGACCAAGCACATTATCAGTGCTTCCGAAAGAATTGAGGAATCGTTAATTGCCGAATACCCAAAACTGCACCAGGCTGCTGACATAGAGTTGAGGACTCTAGCTATTGTGCTGCATAATTTTACCTACTTTAGTAGAATCTTCAAAGCACGTGGCATGGAGCGTCGAACAGCTGGCGAGAAGCGCGAAGCTAAGCGATGAAAAATCTAAATTGGTACGCAAATCTGAATCCTAATCCTAATTCTCAACGGGCGTGCTCATTGAGTCTGTGGCTCTGAGCCTCTTCGAAGAGGTGTAAATATAACACCCAAAATCGGGTCAAGTCAGTCTCTGATTCTTACAGTACATGCTGCGAGAAAACCCTGAAAAATGAAAGCTATTTCGACTGCTTTTGTTCTGGTTGTCAAATGCATCTGATTGAAGACTGCACTGGTCTAAGTCCAGCCGCTGTCAATTGAGTACCAGCCTTCGGACAAATTGCGCTATTGATATGCAACAAATGCGTTGAAGAAAGTGACCAAGCGTCATCGAAGTGACCAAGCGCATAAGGAGTGCTTCCAAAAGAATTGACGAATCGTTAATTGCCCAATATCCAAAACCGCACCAGGCTGCTGACATAGAGTTGAAGACTCAACTATTGTGCTGCATTATTTTCAAGACTTCAATACAATCTTTAAAACACGTGGCATGGCGTCGAACGGCTGGCGAGAAGCGCGAAGCTAAAAGGGGAAAAATCTAAACAGGTACGCAAATCTGAGTCCTAAACCTAAATCTCAACAGGCGTGGTCATTGAGTCTCTGGCTCTGAGCCTCTTTGAAGATGGCCAAACATAACACCCCAAATTGGGTCAAGTCAGTCTCTGATTCTTACAGTACATGCTGCGAGAAAATCCTGAAAATTGAAAGCTGTTTCGACTGCTTTTGTTCTGGTTTTAGAATGCATCTGATTGTAGACTGCACTGGTCTAAGTGGATCCGCTATCAATTGAGTACCAGCTTGTTGAGGAAAGAATGCGCTATTGATATGCAACAAAAGCGTCGAAAAAAAACGTCAAGATAAGTTGACCCAAGCCGCCCAAGAAATTACAAGCTCAAAAAGAACTTCGAGAAATTCAAATGAAACCCCTGGAAAACGAAGTGACTGACCTCAAGAAAACTGTCAAAAACAATCCTTTTAAAAAGTGTCCAAAGCACATCAACGACAAATGATATTGCTATCTGCGAGGAAACTGAAAAACTACCCTAAACCAAGACAACTGACAAAGGAAGAAGCTGATCTAGAAAACCTTGCCCTCGTCAGAAGAAGGCAACTTATCATCGGCGAATCTGTAGACAGAAAGGACCTGAGAGTCCGAGATACAACTTTGTACATTTGGAATGGTGAAATGTGGATAAAAGAGAAACTATCCGAATCAAAAGCACCAAATTGACTAACAGCGACAATAATTATCCTTGCTTACAATGTCAGAACTATACTTGAGTATCAAAGGCGGACAACCTTCTCCAATACTGTCCAAGTAAAAAACGCTTATCAAGTCATCTGCCTAACTGAAACCTGGTGGAAAGGAAGAATCGGCGACACTGCACTTTTTCTGACAAACTAAGTTATTCACCAAAATGACGGTCGAGTGATAAAGGTTTTGGCAAAACATGATGGCGTACTTATAGCAGTAAAAAGAAACATTCCACGTGGCCAAATCAATTCCTCATTTCAAGACTATGTTATCATCCGCATATCCCTGAACAAGCCGAAATTAATATGCTTCATCTACAGCGCTGCTTCAAACAGTTCCTACACATGGGATATCTCAGATCTAGTCGAATTCCCAAAATTCATGAGGCGTGAGCAATTTGAACAACGTGCTATTTGTTCGTCATGGGTTGAAGATATAATTTTTAAATGTACACACTGGCCGTCAATAACTTGAACTTCTCTAGATGAGCAGTCAATTCTCGACAAACTCTGAGAGTCAAAGGTCCAACATTTAATTAAAACCCTTGATGGAAACTCACTAGACGTTCTCCTTAAAAACAAAACGCATTTTGTCACTAGCGTAAAACTTGACAATCGTCTGAGAAGTCTAAATGGGTGAAAAGCGATTCCTCCAACCTCATCAAGTAATTAAATACACTTCAATTAAAAAATCAGCGAAAACCTACATCACCGAACGAGTTTTTTTTTGTCCCTAGTAAGGTCAATTGTTCAAAGATCAACTACTTAGAAATTTGTATCGATATTTAATTAGAACCAAGTTCTGAGGTTAATTTGGCTCACGAAACATGGCAGCAGGCATTTAAAACGATTGATGCTATAAAAAAAAATTAACCCAAATTTTCCTTGAAAACACTTCTTTAATGACTTGTTATTAGTCAATTTGATTACTCGTCCTTATTTTTGTATAATATTAGTGAGTTGCCCATAAGTTTGTTAGAAACGCAGGTGAACTGAGCTTTTTTCCTAGCCTGAAGCATATCATCGTGTCTTATTAAAAGGCAAGAAAACCCGAATTAGAGGTAAATCTTCAATTTATTCGGACGCATACATTAAAGGTCACAAAGGAGCGTTTTGTGGCGAAATCCAGTTTGAAACAAAAAATTTATTATTATCAATGAGAGAAAATCTAAGATCATCTTCAAGAATCATAGCACAACTGCTTTTTCCATATCGCTGCTACATAATGGACTTCACTTGAAAGGAGACAATGATTGAAAGACCACTGTCATCAAAAAAAAATTGATGATAAAGCATCTGGAAGATAACAAGAATTTCGTTTTGTTCAATTTAATTTGAAATATTAAATTGTCAATTTATTTTTCTAATAACTTAACATTTTTAATTCAATTATTTTTTTCTGTTTTGTTCAGATATTAGCCTTCAGCGCATTTATGAATTTTAGGTCTCTCTCTCTCTCTCAGTGTAAATATGAATAATCTCAGTGTAAATATGAATACAAGGGGCAGCCTTGGTGGCCCAATAGTCAATATTGAAGTGTTGGAAAGTTTGATCACGACGATATCTTCTGGATTAATTATCACTGGATACTGGGTGAAACTACACTCTAGACGGCTCCCGGCTTGCTGTGTTCACCATCCCAATTCCCAATCAGCTGAGTACATTTCAATTTTGTGTATTAATTTATTTTTCTTAGTTTCTATTTCTTATGATCAAAATAGTACCTGCCTGTTCTCTTTACCATTCTATCAACATACTTGAACAATCGAAACAAGTTAAGCTTGCTGATCAACTTCACTCTTTTGCTTGCCTAAATCTTGACCCTAACACATCAAATTAATGACTCGATTATCTAACACTAGTCCCTCCTAGGAACTGCAAAGTTGTTCTCTCGCACGATTTATTAAACAAAACAATAACAACGCACCCAAAAAAAGATAACGTACCCCAAACATTTGAAGACTTCATCGTGACCCTTAAACTATTCCAAACTTCTTTTGCGTCGTTACCTGTCATTGCATTTGGAAACACTTCTTTAATGACTTGTTATTAGTCAATTTGATTACTCGTCCTTATTTTTGTATAATATTACTGAATTGCCCATAAGTTTGTTAGAAACGCAGGTGAACTGAGCTTTTTCCCTAGCCTGAAGCATATCATCGTGTCTTATTAAAAGGCAAGAAAACCCGAATTAGAGGTAAATCTTCAATTTATTCGCACGCATACTTTAGAGGTCACAAAGGAGCGTTTTGTGGCGAAATCCAGCTTGAAACAAAAAAATTATTATCAATGAGAGTAAAATTATGATCATCTTCAAGAATCATAGCACAACTGCTTTTTCCATATCGCTGCTACATAATGGACTTCACTTGAAAGGAGACAATGATTGAAAGACCACTGACTTCAAAAAAAACTGATGATAAAGCATCTGGAAGATAACAAGAATTTCGTTTTGTTTAATTTAATTTAAAATATTAAATTGTCAATTTATTTTTCTAATAACTTAACATTTTTAATTCAATTATTTTTTTCTGTTTTGTTTAGGTATTGAAATTCAGCGCATTTATGAATTTTACGTCTCTCTCTTTCTCTCTCTCTCTCTCTCCCTCTCTCACTTGAAGGGAGAGGAAAAAGTCAATCAATATTCAGTATAACTAACCTAGGTTATGGCTTTTAGAACTGTGTTTCTAGTAAATATGTAGTCAACAGATCTGAGACATACCTATGTAGCCATATTTGTTTGTGAATCTAAAGCTAAATACAAATCGTCCGGTTTATAGCCTAAAAGTAGAAACACGTTCGTTGGTTCTTTAATGGATCAAAATTCAACAAGCTAGGTCGAGGCGGTGACAAACAAGTAGAAAGAAGCTATCTGACGTCATTGTTCGCTGTGGTAATGCTAGGTCGAATGTTGTAATTACAAAAAAGATTGTAGAAAATAATTAATTAAATTTTGAGAATATATTTCTGCACTTGTAAAAACTGTATTCTCAATCAGGGACTTTGGCAAATTGAAAACGTTGCCGAATTGAATGCATGAATTTTGTTCGAATGTATGTATTTTTCTGAGTTTTGTTAGTAGAAGTTATTGCATCTTATTAGGTAGACAGGTGGCAATAAAAAGTGTCGGTGGCAATGAAAACTAGTTCTTTCCTTTTTGAGCAAAATGTCGATATTTCAAATCAAATATCGAAGATTATCGATATATAGATACTGTATTGATTTCTATTTTCGATTCTGATCTAATTCGATATATAGAAATCCCTGGTTGCAATGAGTTTTCAAGTCGCGTTTCAGTACTTTTTTTTGACAATTGCGAAAATTTTTTCTCAAAAAATACCCTCGCAAATACTTACTAATAAGTAAAAACTGAATCGGAACAAAAAAATTTACGAATCTTCCTTGCATTAACGATTCTCACCTATTTTCCCTAAAAAACCAGCATGATTTCTGGAAAAATGTTTTTGCAGTGGTGTATGGAAAAGTATTTTTTCAAATAGATAATTTCAGTGTTAATATGAAAACAAGGGGCAGCCTTGGTGGCCTAATGGACAATATTGAATTGTTGAAAAGTTTGATCACGAAGATATCTTCTGGATTACTTATCACTGGATACTGGGTGGAACTACATTCTGGACGGCTCCCGACTTGCTGTGTTCACCATCCCAATTCCCAATCAGCTGCGTAAATTCCAATTTGGTTTATCAATATATTTTCTTAGTCTCTATACCTTATGATCAAAATAGTAGCTGCTAGTTCTCCTTACCATTTCATCAACAAATTTGAACAATCGAAACAAGTGAAAGTTGCTGATCATGTTCAATGTTTTGCGGACCTGAACCTTGACCCTAACACATCAAATTACTGACTCGATTATCTAACGTCAGTCCCTTTTAGGAACAGCAAAGTTGTTCTCTCGCACGATTTACTAAACAACACAATAACAACGCACCCAAAAAAGACAACATACCCCAAGTAATTGAAGAAATCATTGCGACTCTTAAACTATTCCAAATCTCTATTGCATCGTTACATGTCATTGCAAACGTGCTCCCTATATGTTCAACGATCTTCTTATTTCATTAGACTGTTACGTCATCGAAGCAACCAAGCACATTATCAGTGCTTCCGAAAGAATTTGACGAATCGTTAATTGCCGAATACCCAAAACTGCACCAGACTGCTGACATAGAGTTGAGGACTCTAGCTATTGTGCTGCCTTATTTTACCGACTTTAACAGAATACAAGCTTTAGTATTCAATAAGCTAGGTCGAGACAGTGACAAACAAGTAGAAAGAAGCTATCTGACGTCAACGTATCGTCGCTGTGGTAATGCTTGGTCGAATGTTGCAATTACAAAAAAGATTGTAGAAAACATTTATTTAAATTTTGAGAATATACTTCTGCACTTGTAAAAACTGGATTCTCAATCAGGGGCTTTGGCAAATTAAAAACGTTGCCGAATTGAATGCATGAATTTTTTTCGAATGTATACATTTCTCTGAGTTATGTTAGTAGAAAATATTGCATCTTATTAGGTAGGCAGGTGGCAATAAAAAGGTGTCGGTGGCAATAAAAACTAGTTCTTTTCTTTTTGAGCCAAATATCGATATTTCAAATCGAATATCGAAGATTATCGATATATAGGTACTGTATTGATTTCTATTTTTGATTTTGATCTACTTCGATATGTAGAAATCCCTGGTTGCAATGAGTTCTCAAGGCGTGATTCAGAACTTTGTTTTGACAATTGCGAAAAGTTTTTCTCAAAAATTACCCTCGCGAATTCTTACTAATAAGCAAAAACTGAATCGGAACAAAAAAACTTACGAATCTTCCTTGCATTAACGATTCTCACCTATTTTCCCTAAAAAAACCAGCATGATTTCTGGAAAAATGTTTTTGTAGTGGTATATGGAAAAGTATTTTTTTGAAATAGATAATTTCAGTGTAGTTATGAATACAAGGGGAAGCCTTGGTGGCCCGTCAGACAATATTGAATTGTTGAAAAGTTTGATCACGACGATATCTTCTGGATTACTTATCACTGGATACTGGGTGGTACTACACTCTGGACGGCTCCCGACTTGCTGTGTTCACCATCCCAATTCCCAATCAGCTGCGTAAATTCCAATTTGGTTTATCAATATATTTTCTTAGTCTCTATACCTTATGATCAAAATAGTAGCTGCTAGTTCTCCTTACCATTTCATCAACAAATTTGAACAATCGAAACAAGTGAAAGTTGCTGATCATGTTCAATGTTTTGCGGACCTGAACCTTGACCCTAACACATCAAATTACTGACTCGATTATCTAACATCAGTCCCTTTTAGGAACAGCAAAGTTGTTCTCTCGCACGATTTACTAAACAACACAATAACAACGCACCCAAAAAAGACAACATACCCCAAACAATTGAAGAACTCATTGCGACTCTTAGACTACTCCAAACTTCTATTGCGTCGTTTCCTGTCATTACAAACGTGATCCCTATATATTAAACGATCTTCTAATTTCATTAGACTGTTACGTCATCGAAGCAACCAAGCACATTATCAGTGCTTCCGAAAGAATTTGACGAATCGTTAATTGCCGAATACCCAAAACTGCACCAGACTGCTGACATAGAGTTGAGGACTCTAGCTATTGTGCTGCCTTATTTTACCGACTTTAGTAGAATACAAGCTTTAGTATTCAATAAGCTAGGTCGAGACGGTGACAAACAAGTAGAAAGAAGCTATCTGACGTCAACGTATCGTCGCTGTGGTAATGCTTGGTCGAATGTTGCAATTACAAAAAAGATTGTAGAAAACATTTATTTAAATTTTGAGAATATACTTCTGCACTTGTAAAAACTGGATTCTCAATCAGGGGCTTTGGCAAATTAAAAACGTTGCCGAATTGAATGCATGAATTTTTTTCGAATATATACATTTCTCTGAGTTATGTTAGTAGAAGTTATTGCATCTTATTAGGTAGGCAGGTGGCAATAAAAAGGTGTCGGTGGCAATAAAAACTAGTTCTTTTCTTTTTGAGCCAAATATCGATATTTCAAATCGAATATCGAAGATTATCGATATATAGGTACTGTATTGATTTCTATTTTTGATTTTGATCTACTTCGATATGAAGAAATCCCTGGTTGCAATGAGTTCTCAAGGCGTGATTCAAAACTTTGTTTTGACAATTGCGAAAAGTTTTTCTCAAAAATTACCCTCGCGAATTCTTACTAATAAGCAAAAACTGAATCGGAACAAAAAAACTTACGAATCTTCCTTGCATTAACGATTCTCACCTATTTTCCCTAAAAAAACCAGCATGATTTCTGGAAAAATGTTTTTGTAGTGGTATATGGAAAAGTATTTTTTTGAAATAGATAATTTCAGTGTAGTTATGAATACAAGGGGAAGCCTTGGTGGCCCGTCAGACAATATTGAATTGTTGAAAAGTTTGATCACGACGATATCTTCTGGATTACTTATCATTGGATACTGGGTGGTACTACACTCTGGACGGCTCCCGACTTGCTGTGTTCACCATCCCAATTCCCAATCAGCTGCGTAAATTCCAATTTGGTTTATCAATATATTTTCTTAGTCTCTATACCTTATGATCAAAATAGTAGCTGCTAGTTCTCCTTACCATTTCATCAACAAATTTGAACAATCGAAACAAGTGAAAGTTGCTGATCATGTTCAATGTTTTGCGGACCTGAACCTTGACCCTAACACATCAAATTACTGACTCGATTATCTAACATCAGTCCCTTTTAGGAACAGCAAAGTTGTTCTCTCGCACGATTTACTAAACAACACAATAACAACGCACCCAAAAAAGACAACATACCCCAAATAATTGAAGAACTCATTGCGACTCTTAGACTACTCCAAACATCTATTGCGTCGTTTCCTGTCATTACAAACGTGATCCCTATATATTAAACGATCTTCTAATTTCATTAGACTGTTACGTCATCGAAGCAACCAAGCACATTATCAGTGCTTCCGAAAGAATTTGACGAATCGTTAATTGCCGAATACCCAAAACTGCACCAGACTGCTGACATAGAGTTGAGGACTCTAGCTATTGTGCTGCCTTATTTTACCGACTTTAGTAGAATACAAGCTTTAGTATTCAATAAGCTAGGTCGAGACGGTGACAAACAAGTAGAAAGAAGCTATCTGACGTCAACGTATCGTCGCTGTGGTAATGCTTGGTCGAATGTTGCAATTACAAAAAAGATTGTAGAAAACATTTATTTAAATTTTGAGAATATACTTCTGCACTTGTAAAAACTGGATCCTCAATCAGGGGCTTTGGCAAATTAAAAACGTTGCCGAATTGAATGCATGAATTTTTTTCGAACGTATACATTTCTCTGAGTTATGTTAGTAGAAGTTATTGCATCTTATTAGGTAGGCAAGTGGCAATTAAAAGGTGTCGGTGGCAATAAAAACTAGTTCTTTTCTTTTTGAGCCAAATATCGATATTTCAAATCGAATATCGAAGATTATCGATATATAGGTACTGTATTGATTTCTATTTTTGATTTTGATCTACTTCGATATGTAGAAATCCCTGGTTGCAATGAGTTCTCAAGGCGTGATTCAGAACTTTGTTTTGACAATTGCAAAAAGTTTTTCTCAAAAATTACCCTCGCGAATTCTTACTAATAAGCAAAAACTGAATCGGAACAAAAAAACTTACGAATCTTCCTTGCATTAACGATTCTCACCTATTTTCCCTAAAAAAACCAGCATGATTTCTGGAAAAACGTTTTTGTAGTGGTATATGGAAAAGTATTTTTTTGAAATAGATAATTTCAGTGTAGTTATGAAAACAAGGGGAAGCCTTGGTGGCCCGTCAGACAATATTGAATTGTTGAAAAGTTTGATCACGACGATATCTTCTGGATTACTTATCACTGGATACTGGGTGGTACTACACTCTGGACGGCTCCTGACTTGCTGTGTTGACCATCCCAATTCCCAATCAGCTGAGTACACTCCCATCTTGTTTAATATTTTATTTTTCTTAGTTTCTATACCTTATGATCAAAATAGTAGCTGGTAGTTCTCCTTACCATTCAATCAACAAACTTGAACAATCGGAACCAGTTAAGCTTGCTGATCATGTTCATTCTTTCGTGGAGCTAAATTTTGACCCTAACACATCAAATTACTGACTCGATTATCTAATATCAGTCCCTTTTAGGAACTGCAAAGTTGTTCTCTCGCACGATTTTTTAAACAACACAAAAACAACGCACCCAAAAAAGACAACATAACCCAAACAGTTGAAGAACTCATCGCGACCCTTAGACTACTCCAAACCTCTATTGCGTCGTTTCCTGTCATTACAAACGTGATCCCTATATATTAAACGATCTTCTAATTTCATTAGACTGTTACGTCATCGAAACGACCAAGCACATTATCAGTGCTTCCGAAAGAATTGAGGAATCGTTAATTGCCGAATACCCAAAACTGCACCAGGCTGCTGACATAGAATTGAGGACTCTAGCTATTGTGCTGCATTTTTTTACCTACTTTAGTAGAATCTTCAAAGCACGTGGCATGGAGCGTCGAACAGCTGGCGAGAAGCGCGAAGCTAAGCGATGAAAAATCTAAATCGGTACGCAAATCTGAATCCTAAACCTAAATTTCAACGGGCGTGCTCATTGAGTCTGTGGCTCTGAGCCTCTTCGAAGAGGTGTAAATATAACACCCGAAATTGGGTCAAGTCAGTCTCTGATTCTTACAGTACATGCTGCGAGAAAACCCTGAAAAATGAAAGCTATTTCGACTGCTTTTGTTCTGGTTGTCAAATGCATCTGATTGAAGACCGCACTGTTCTAAGTCCAGCCGCGGTCAATTGAGTACCAGCCTTCGGACAAATTGCGCTATTGATATGCAACAAATGCGTTGAAGAAAGTGACCAAGCGTCATCGAAGTGACCAAGCGCATAAGGAGTGCTTCCAAAAGAATTGACGAATCGTTAATTGCCGAATATCCAAAACTGCACCAGGCTGCTGACATAGAGTTGAAGACTCAACTATTGTGCTGCATTATTTTCAAGACTTCTATACAATCTTTAAAACACGTGGCATGGCGTCGAACGGCTGGCGCGAAGCGCGAAGCTAAAAGGGGAAAAATCTAAACAGGTACGCAAATCTGAGTCCTAAACCTAAATCTCAACAGGCGTGGTCATTGAGTCTCTGGCTCTGAGCTTCTTTGAAGATGGCCAAACATAACACCCCAAATCGGGTCAAGTCAGTCTCTGATTCTTACAGTACATGTTGCGAGAAAATCCTGAAAATTGAAAGCTGTTTCGACTGCTTTTGTTCTGGTTTTAGATTGCATCTGATTGTAGACTGCACTGGTCTAAGTGAATCCGCTATCAATTGAGTACCAGCCTGTTGAGGAAAGAATGCGCTATTGATATGCAACAAAAGCGTCGAAAAAAAACGTCAAGATAAGTTGACCCAAGCCGCCCAAGGAATTACAACCTCAAAAAGAACTTCGAGAAATTCAAATGAAACCCCTGGAAAACGAAGTGACTGACCTCAAGAAAACTGTCAAAAACAATCCTTTTAAAAAGTGTCCAAAGCACATCAACGACAAATGATATTGCTATCTGCGAGGAAACTGAAACACTACCCTAAACCAAGACAACTGACGAAGGAAGAAGCTGATCTAGAAAACCTTGCCCTCGTCAGAAGAAGGCAACTTATCATCGGCGAATCTGTAGACAGAAAGGACCTGAGAGTCCGAGATACAACTTTGTACATTTGGAATGGTGAAATGTGGATAAAAGAGAAACTATCCGAATCAAAAGCACCAAATTGACTAACAGCGACAATAATTATCCTTGTTTACAATGTCCGAACTATACTTGAGTATCAAAGGCGGACAACCTTCTCCAATACTTTCGCACGCATACATTAGAGGTCACAAAGGAGCGTTTTGTAGCGAAATCCAGCTTGAAACAAAAAAATTATTATCAATGAGAGAAAATCTATAATCATCTTCAAGAATCATAGCACAACTGCTTTTTCCACATCGCTGCTACATATTGGACTTCACTTGAAAGGAGACAATGATTGAAAGACAACTGACTTCAAAAAAAACTGATGATAAAGCATCTGGAAGATAACAAGAATTTCGTTTTGTTTAATTTAATTTGAAATATTAAATTGTCAATTTATTTTTCTAATAACTTAACATTTTTAATTCAATTATTTTTTTCTGTTTTGTTTAGGTATTAACCTTCAGCGCATTTATAATTTTTACGTCTCTCTCTCTCTCTCTCTCTCTCTCTCTCTCTCCCTCTCTCACTTGTAGGGAGAGGAAAAAGTCAATCAAAATTCAGTATAACTAACCTAGGTTATGGCTTCTAGAACTGTGTTTCTAGTAAATATGTAGTCAACAGATCTGAGACATACCTATGTAGCCATATTTGTTTGTGAATCTAAAGCTAAATACAAATCGTCCGGTTTATAGCCTAAAAGTAGAAACACGTTCGTTGGTTCTTTAATGGATCAAAATTCAACAAGCTAGGTCGAGGCGGTGACAAACAAGTAGAAAGAAGCTATCTGACGTCATTGTTCGCTGTGGTAATGCTAGGTCGAATGTTGTAATTACAAAAAAGATTGTAGAAAATAATTAATTAAATTTTGAGAATATATTTCTGCACTTGTAAAAACTGGATTCTCAATCAGGGGCTTTGGCAAATTAAAAACGTTGCCGAAATGAATGCATGAATTTTTTTCGAATGTATACATTTCTCTGAGTTTTGTTAGTAGAAGTTAATGCATCTTATTAGGTAGGCAGGTGGCAATAAAAAATGTCGGTGGCAATGAAAACTAGTTCTTTCCTTTTTGAGCAAAATATCGATATTTCAAATCAAATATCGAAGATTATCGATATATAGATACTGTATTGATTTCTATTTTCGATTCTGATCTAATTCGATATATAGAAATCCCTTGGTTGCAATGAGTTTTCAAGTCGCGTTTCAGTATTTTTTTTTGACAATTGCGAAAATTTTTTCTCAAAAAATACCCTCGCAAATACTTACTAATAAGTAAAAACTGAACCGGAACAAAAAAATTTACGAATCTTCCTTGCATTAACGATTCTCACCTATTTTCCCTAAACAACCAGCATGATTTCTGGAAAAATGTTTTTGTAGTGGTGTATGGAAAAGTATTTTTTCAAATAGATAATTTCAGTGTTAATATGAAAACAAGGGGCAGCCTTGGTGGCCTAATAGACAATATTGAATAGTTGAAAAGTTTGATCACGAAGATATCTTCTGGATTACTTATCACTGGATACTGGGTGGAACTACATTCTGCACGGCTCCCGACTTGCTGTGTTCACCATTCCAATTCCCAATCAGCTGCGTAAATTCCAATTTGGTTTATCAATATATTTTCTTAGTCTCTATACCTTATGATCAAAATAGTAGCTGCTAGTTCTCCTTACCATTTCATCAACAAATTTGAACAATCGAAACAAGTGAAAGTTGCTGATCATGTTCAATGTTTCGCGGACCTGAACCTTGACCCTAACACATCAAATTACTGACTCGATTATCTAACATCAGTCCCTTTTAGGAACAGCAAAGTTGTTCTCTCGCACGATTTACTAAACAACACAATAACAACGCACCCAAAAAAGACAACATACCCCCAAACAATTGAAGAACTCATTGCGACTCTTGAACTATTCCAAATCTCTATTGCATCGTTACATGTCATTGCAAACGTGCTCCCTATATGTTCAACGATCTTCTTATTTCATTAGACTGTTACGTCATCGAAGCAACCAAGCACATTATCAGTGCTTCCGAAAGAATTTGACGAATCGTTAATTGCCGAATACCCAAAACTGCACCAGACTGCTGACATAGAGTTGAGGACTCTAGCTATTGTGCTGCCTTATTTTACCGACTTTAGTAGAATACAAGCTTTAGTATTCAATAAGCTAGGTCGAGACGGTGACAAACAAGTAGAAAGAAGCTATCTGACGTCAACGTATCGTCGCTGTGGTAATGCTTGGTCGAATGTTGCAATTACAAAAAAGATTGTGTAAAATATTTATTTAAATTTTGAGTATATACTTCTGCACTTGTAAAAACTGGATTCTCAATCAGGGGCTTTGGCAAATTAAAAACGTTGCCGAATTGAATGCATGAATTATGTTCGAATGTATGCATTTCTCTGAGTTATGTTAGTAGAAGTTATTGCATCTTATTAGGTAGGCAGGTGGCAATAAAAAGGTGTCGGTGGCAAAAAAAACGAGTTCTTTTCTTTTTGAGCCAAATATCGATATTTCAAATCGAATATCGAAGATTATCGATATATAGATACTGTATTGATTTCTATTTTTGATTTTGATCTACTTCGATATATAGAAATCCCTGGTTGCAATGAGTTCTCAAGGCGTGTTTCAGAACTTTGTTTTGACAATTGCAAAAAGTTTTTCTCAAAAATTACCCTCGCGAATTTTTTCTAATAAGTAAAAACTGAATCGGAACAAAAAGCTTACGAATCTTCCTTGCATTAACGATTCTCACCTATTTTCCCTAAAAAAAACCAGCATGATTTCTGGAAAAATGTTTTTGTAGTGGTATATGGAAAAGTATTTTTTTGAAATAGATAATTTCAGTGTAGTTATGAATACAAGGGGAAGCCTTGGTGGCCCGTCAGACAATATTGAATTGTTGAAAAGTTTGATCACGACGATATCTTCTGGATTACTTATCACTGGATACTGGGTGGTACTACACTCTGGACGGCTCCTGACTTGCTGTGTTGACCATCCCAATTCCCAATCAGCTGAGTACACTCCCATCTTGTTTAATATTTTATTTTTCTTAGTTTCTATACCTTATGATCAAAATAGTAGCTGCTAGTTCTCCTTACCATTCAATCAACAAACTTGAACAATCGGAACCAGTTAAGCTTGCTGGTCATGTTCACTCTTTCGTGGAGCTAAATCTTGACCCTAACACATCAAATTACTGACTCGATTATCTAATATCAGTCCCTTTTAGGAACTGCAAAGTTGTTCTCTCGCACGATTTTTTAAACAACACAAAAACAACGCACCCAAAAAAGACAACATAACCCAAACAGTTGAAGAACTCATCGCGACCCTTAGACTACTCCAAACTTCTATTGCGTCGTTTCCTGTCATTACAAACGTGATCCCTATATATTAAACGATCTTCTAATTTCATTAGACTGTTACGTCATCGAAACGACCAAGCACATTATCAGTGCTTCCGAAAGAATTGAGGAATCGTTAATTGCCGAATACCCAAAACTGCACCAGGCTGCTGACATAGAGTTGAGGACTCTAGCTATTGTGCTGCATTTTTTTTTTTACCTACTTTAGTAGAATCTTCAAAGCACGTGGCATGGAGCGTCGAACAGCTGGCGAGAAGCGCGAAGCTAAGCGATGAAAAATCTAAATTGGTACGCAAATCTGAATCCTAAACCTAAATCTCAACAGGCGTGGTCATTGAGTCTCTGGCTCTGAGCCTCTTTGAAGATGGCCAAACATAACACCCCAAATTGGGTCAAGTCAGTCTCTGATTCTTACAGTACATGCTGCGAGAAAATCCTGAAAATTGAAAGCTGTTTCGACTGCTTTTGTTCTGGTTTTAGAATGCATCTGATTGTAGACTGCACTGGTCTAAGTGAATCCGCTATCAATTGAGTACCAGCTTGTTGAGGAAAGAATGCGCTATTGATATGCAACAAAAGCGTCGAAAAAAAACGTCAAGATAAGTTGACCCAAGCCGCCCAAGAAATTACAACCTCAAAAAGAACTGCGAGAAATTCAAATGAAACCCCTGGAAAACGAAGTGACTGACCTCAAGAAAACTGTCAAAAACAATCCTTTTGAAAAGTGTCCAAAGCACATCAACGACAAATGATATTGCTATCTGCGAGGAAACTGAAAAACTACCCTAAACCAAGACAACTGACAAAGGAAGAAGCTGATCTAGAAAACCTTGCCCTCGTCAGAAGAAGGCAACTTATCATCGGCGAATCTGTAGACAGAAAGGACCTGAGAGTCCGAGATACAACTTTGTACATTTGGAATGGTGAAATGTGGATAAAAGAGAAACTATCCGAATCAAAAGCACCAAATTGACTAACAGCGACAATAATTATCCTTGTTTACAATGTCAGAACTATACTTGAGTATCAAAGGCGGACAACCTTCTCCAATACTGTCCAAGTAAAAAACGCTTATCAAGTCATCTGCCTAACTGAAACCTGGTAGAAAGGAAGAATCGGCGACACTGCACTTTTTCTGACAAACTAAGTTATTCACCAAAATGACGGATCGAGTGATAAAGGTTTTGGCAAAACATGATGGCGTACTTATAGTAGTAAAAAGAAACATTCCATGTGGCCAAATCATTTCCTCATTTCAAGACTATGTTATCATCCGCATATCCCTGAACAAGCCGAAATTAATATGCTTCATCTACAGCGCTGCTTCGAACAGTTCCTACACATGGGATATCTCAGATCTAGTCGAATTCCCAAAATTCATGAGGCGTGAGCAATTTGAACAACGTGCTATTTGTTCGTCATGGGTTGAAGATATAATTTTTAAATGTACACACTGGCCGTCAATAACTTGAACTTCTCTAGATGAGCAGTCAATTCTCGACAAACTCTGAGAGTCAAACGTCCAACATTTAATTAAAACCCTTGATGGAAACTCACTAGACGTTCTCCTTAAAAACAAAACGCATTTTGTCACAAGCGTAAAACTTGACAATCGTCTGAGAAGTCTAAATGGGTGAAAAGCGATTCCTCCAACCTCATGGAGTTTGTTAGAAACGCAGGTGAACTGAGCTTTTTTCCTAGCCTGAAGCATATCATCATGTCTTATTAAAAGGCAAGAAAACCCGAATTAGAGGTAAATCTTCAATTTATTCGCACGCATACATTAGAGGTCACAAAAGAGCGTTTTGTGGCGAAATCCAGTTTGAAACAAAAAATTTATTATTATCAATGAGAGAAAATCTAAGATCATCTTCAAGAATCATAGCACAACTGCTTTTTCCATATCGCTGCTACATAATGGACTTCACTTGAAAGGAGACAATGATTGAAAGACCACTGACATCAAAAAAAAATTGATGATAAAGCATCTGGAAGATAACAAGAATTTCGTTTTGTTTAATTTAATTTGAAATATTAAATTGTCAATTTATTTTTCTAATAACTTAACATTTTTAATTCAATTATTTTTTTCTGTTTTGTTCAGATATTAACCTTCAGCGCATTTATGAATTTTAGGTCTCTCTCTCTCTCTCTCAGTGTAAATATGAATAATCTCAGTGTAAATATGAATACAAGGGGCAGCCTTGGCGGCCCAATAGTCAATATTGAAGTGTTGGAAAGTTTGATCACGACGATATCTTCTGGATTAATTATCACTGGATACTGGGTGAAACTACACTCTAGACGGCTCCCGGCTTGCTGTGTTTACCATCCCAATTCCCAATCAGCTGAGTACATTTCAATTTTGTGTATTAATTTATTTTTCTTAGTTTCTATTTCTTATGATCAAAATAGTACCTGCCTGTTCTCTTTACCATTCTATCAACATACTTGAACAATCGAAACAAGTTAAGCTTGCTGATCAACTTCACTCTTTTGCTTGCCTAAATCTTGACCCTAACACATCAAATTAATGACTCGATTATCTAACACTAGTCCCTCCTAGGAACTGCAAAGTTGTTCTCTCGCACGATTTATTAAACAAAACAATAACAACGCACCCAAAAAAAGATAACATACCCCAAACATTTGAAGACTTCATCGTGACCCTTAAACTATTCCAAACTTCTTTTGCGTCGTTACCTGTCATTGCATTTGGAAACACTTCTTTAATGACTTTTTATTAGTCAATTTGATTACTCGTCCTTATTTTTGTATAATTTTACTGAATTGCCCATAAGTTTGTTAGAAACGCAGGTGAACTGAGCTTTTTTCCTAGCCTGAAGCATATCATCGTGTCTTATTAAAAGGCAAGAAAACCCGAATTAGAGGTAAATCTTCAATTTATTCGCACGCATACTTTAGAGGTCACAAAGGAGCGTTTTGTGGCGAAATCCAGCTTGAAACAAAAAAATTATTATCAATGAGAGAAAATCTATGATCATCTTCAAGAATCATAGCACAACTGCTTTTTCCATATCGCTGCTACATAATGGACTTCACTTGAAAGGAGACATTGATTGAAAGACCACTGACTTCAAAAAAAACTGATGATAAAGCATCTGGAAGATAACAAGAATTTCGTTTGTTTAATTTAATTTGAAATATTAAATTGTCAATTTATTTTTCTAATAACTTAACATTTTTAATTCAATTATTTTTTTCTGTTTTGTTTAGGTATTAAAATTCAGCGCATTTATGAATTTTACGTTTCTCTCTCTCTCTCTCTCTCTCCCTCTCTCACTTGTAGGGAGAGGAAAAAGTCAATCAGTATTCAGTATAACTAACCTAGGTTATGGCTTTTAGAACTGTGTTTCTAGTAAATATGTAGTCAACAGATCTGAGACATACCTATGTAGCCATATTTGCTTGTGAATCTAAAGCTAAATACAAATCGTCCGGTTTATAGCCTAAAATCAGAAACACGTTCGTTGGTTCTTTAATGGATCAAAATTCAACAAGCTAGGTAGAGGCGGTGACAAACAAGTAGAAAGAAGCTATCTGACGTCATTGTTCGCTGTGGTAATGCTAGGTCGAATGTTGTAATTACAAAAAAGATTGTAGAAAATAATTAATTAAATTTTGAGAATATATTTCTGCACTTGTAAAAACTGTATTCTCAATCAGGGACTTTGGCAAATTGAAAACGTTGCCGAATTGAATGCATGAATTTTGTTCGAATGTATGTATTTTTCTGAGTTTTGTTAGTAGACGTTATTGCATCTTATTAGGTAGACAGGTGGCAATAAAAAGTGTCGGAGGCAATGAAAACTAGTTCTTTCCTTTTTGAGCAAAATATCGATATTTCAAATCAAATATCGAAGATTATCGATATATAGATACTGAATTGATTTCTATTTTCGATTCTGATCTAATTCGATATATAGAAATCTCTTGGTTGCAATGAGTTTTCAAGTCGCGTTTCAGTACTTTTTTTTGACAATTGCGAAAATTTTTTCTCAAAAAATACCCTCGCAAATACTTACTAATAAGTAAAAACTGAATCGGAACAAAAAAATTTACGAATCTTCCTTGCATTAACGATTCTCATCTATTTTCCCTAAAAAACCAGCATGATTTCTGGAAAAATGTTTTTGTAGTGGTGTATGGAAAAGTATTTTTTCAAATAGATAATTTCAGTGTTAATATGAAAACAAGGGGCAGCCTTGGTGGCCTAATAGACAATATTGAATTGTTGAAAAGTTTGATCACGAAGATATCTTCTGGATTACTTATCACTGGATACTGGGTGGAACTATATTCTGGACGGCTCCCGACTTGCTGTGTTCACCATCCCAATTCCCAATCAGCTGCGTAAATTCCAATTTGGTTTATCAATATATTTTCTTAGTCTCTATACCTTATGATCAAAATAGTAGCTGCTAGTTCTCCTTACCATTTCATCAACAAATTTGAACAATCGAAACAAGTGAAAGTTGCTGATCATGTTCAATGTTTTGCGGACCTGAACCTTGACCCTAACACATCAAATTACTGACTCGATTATCTAACATCAGTCCCTTTTAGGAACAGCAAAGTTGTTCTCTCGCACGATTTACTAAACAACACAATAACAACGCACCCAAAAAAGACAACATACCCCAAGTAATTGAAGAAATCATTGCGACTCTTAAACTATTCCAAATCTCTATTGCATCGTTACATGTCATTGCAAACGTGCTCCCTATATGTTCAACGATCTTCTTATTTCATTAGACTGTTACGTCATCGAAGCAACCAAGCACATTATCAGTGCTTCCGAAAGAATTTGACGAATCGTTAATTGCCGAATACCCAAAACTGCACCAGACTGCTGACATAGAGTTGAGGACTCTAGCTATTGTGCTGCCTTATTTTACCGACTTTAGTAGAATACAAGCTTTAGTATTCAATAAGCTAGGTCGAGACGGTGACAAACAAGTAGAAAGAAGCTATCTGACGTCAACGTATCGTCGCTGTGGTAATGCTTGGTCGAATGTTGCAATTACAAAAAAGATTGTAGAAAACATTTATTTAAATTTTGAGAATATACTTCTGCACTTGTAAAAACTGGATTCTCAATCAGGGGCTTTGGCAAATTAAAAACGTTGCCGAATTGAATGCATGAATTTTTTTCGAATGTATACATTTCTCTGAGTTATGTTAGTAGAAGTTATTGCATTTTATTAGGTAGGCAGGTGGCAATAAAAAGGTGTCGGTGGCAATAAAAACTAGTTCTTTTCTTTTTGAGCCAAATATCGATATTTCAAATCGAATATCGAAGATTATCGATATATAGGTACTGTATTGATTTCTATTTTTGATTTTGATCTACTTCGATATGTAGAAATCCCTGGTTGCAATGAGTTCTCAAGGCGTGATTCAGAACTTTGTTTTGACAATTGCGAAAAGTTTTTTTCAAAAATTACCCTCGCGAATTCTTACTAATAAGCAAAAACTGAATCGGAACAAAAAAACTTACGAATCTTCCTTGCATTAACGATTCTCACCTATTTTCCCTAAAAAAAACCAGCATGATTTCTGGAAAAATGTTTTTGTAGTGGTATATGGAAAAGTATTTTTTTGAAATAGATAATTTCAGTGTAGTTATGAATACAAGGGGAAGTATTGGTGGCCCGTCAGACAATATTGAATTGTTGAAAAGTTTGATCACGACGATATCTTCTGGATTACTTATCACTGGATACTGGGTGGTACTACACTCTGGACGGCTCCTGACTTGCTGTGTTGACCATCCCAATTCCCAATCAGCTGAGTACACTCCCATCTTGTTTAATATTTTATTTTTCTTAGTTTCTATACCTTATGATCAAAATAGTAGCTGCTAGTTCTCCTTACCATTCAATCAACAAACTTGAACAATCGGAACCAGTTAAGCTTGCTGATCATGTTCACTCTTTCGTGGAGCTAAATCTTGACCCTAACACATCAAATTACTGACTCGATTATCTAATATCAGTCCCTTTTAGGAACTGCAAAGTTGTTCTCTCGCACGATTTTTTAAACAACACAAAAACAACGCATCCAAAAAAGACAACATAACCCAAACAGTTGAAGAACTCATCGCGACCCTAAAACTACTCCAAACCTCTATTGCGTCGTTACCTGTCATTACAAACGTGATCCCTATATATTAAACGATCTTCTAATTTCATTAGACTGTTACGTCATCGAAACGACCAAGCACATTATCAGTGCTTCCGAAAGAATTGAGGAATCGTTAATTGCCGAATACCCAAAACTGCACCAGGCTGCTGACATAGAGTTGAGGACTCTAGCTATTGTGCTGCATTTTTTTACCTACTTTAGTAGAATCTTCAAAGCACGTGGCATGGAGCGTCGAACAGCTGGCGAGAAGCGCGAAGCTAAGCGATGAAAAATCTAAATCGGTACGCAAATCTGAATCCTAAACCTAAATCTCAACGAGCGTGCTCATTGAGTCTGTGGCTCTGAGCCTCTTCGAAGAGGTGTAAATATAACACCCAAAATCGGGTCAAGTCAGTCTCTGATTCTTACAGTACATGCTGCGAGAAAATCCTGAAAATTGAAAGCTGTTTCGACTGCTTTTGTTCTGGTTTTAGATTGCATCTGATTGTAGACTGCACTGGTCTAAGTGAATCCGCTATCAATTGAGTACCAGCCTGTTGAGGAAAGAATGCGCTATTGATATGCAACAAAAGCGTCGAAAAAAAACGTCAAGATAAGTTGACCCAAGCCGCCCAAGAAATTACAACCTCAAAAAGAACTTCGAGAAATTCAAATGAAACCCCTGGAAAACGAAGTGACTGACCTCAAGAAAACTGTCAAAAACAATCCTTTTAAAAAGTGTCCAATGCACATCAACGACAAATGATATTGTTATCTGCGAGGAAACTGAAAAACTACCCTAAACCAAGACAACTGACGAAGGAAGAAGCTGATCTAAAAAACCTTGCCCTCGTCAGAAGAAGGCAACTTATCATCGGCGAATCTGTAGACAGAAAGGACCTGAGAGTCCGAGATACAACTTTGTACATTTGGAATGGTGAAATGTGGATAAAAGAGAAACTATCCGAATCAAAAGCACCAAATTGACTAACAGCGACAATAATTATCCTTGTTTACAATGTCAGAACTATACTTGAGTATCAAAGGCGGACAACCTTCTCCAATACTTTCGCACGCATACATTAGAGGTCACAAAAGAGCGTTTTGTAGCGAAATCCAGCTTGAAACAAAAAAATTATTATCAATGAGAGAAAATCTATGATCATCTTCAAGAATCATAGCACAACTGCTTTTTCCACATCGCTGCTACAAATTGGACTTCACTTGAAAAGAGACAATGATTGAAAGACCATTGACTTCAAAAAAAACTGATGATAAAGCATCTGGAAGATAACAAGAATTTCGTTTTGTTTAATTAATTTGAAATATTAAATTGTCAATTTATTTTTCTAATAACTTAACTTTTTTAATTCAATTATTTTTTTTCTGTTTTGTTTAGGTATTAACCTTCAGCGCATTTATAAACTTTAATTCTCTCTCTCTCTCTCTCTCCCTCTCTCACTTGTAGGGAGAGGAAAAAGTCAATCAAAATTCAGTATAACTAACCTAGGTTATGGCTTTTAGAACTGTGTTTCTAGTAAATATGTAGTCAACAGATCTGAGACATACCTATGTAGCCATTTTTGTTTGTGAATCTAAAGCTAAATACAAATCGTCCGGTTTATAGCCTAAAAGTAGAAACACGTTCGTTGGTTCTTTAATGGATCAAAATTCAACAAGCTAGGTCGAGGCGGTGACAAACAAGTAGAAAGAAGCAATCTGACGTCATTGTTCGCTGTGGTAATGCTAGGTCGAATGTTGTAATTACAAAAAAGATTGTGTAAAATATTTATTTAAATTTTGAGTATATACTTCTGCGCTTGTAAAAACTCGATTCTCAATCAGGGGCTTTGGCAAATTAAAAACGTTGCCGAATTGAATGCATGAAATATGCATTTCTCTGAGTTATGTTAGTAGAAGTTATTGCATCTTATTAGGTAGGCAGGTGGCAATAAAAAGGTGTCGGTGGCAATAAAAACTAGTTCTTTTCTTTTTGAGCCAAATATCGATATTTCAAATCGAATATCGAAGATTATCGATATATAGATACTGTATTGATTTCTATTTTTGATTTTGATCTACTTCGATATATAGAAATCCCTGGTTGCAATGAGTTCTCAAGGCGTGTTTCAGAACTTTGTTTTGACAATTGCGAAAAGTTTTTCTCAAAAATTACCCTCGCGAATTTTTTCTAATAAGTAAAAACTGAATCGGAACAAAAAACTTACGAATCTTCCTTGCATTGACGATTCTCACCTATTTTCCCTAAAAAAAACCAGCATGATTTCTGGAAAAATGTTTTTGTAGTGGTGTATGGAAAAGTATTTTTTCAAATAGATAATTTCAGTGTTAATATGAAAACAAGGGGCAGCCTTGGTGGCCCAATAGACAATATTGAATTGTTGAAAAGTTTGATCACGACGATATCTTCTGGATTACTTATCACTGGATACTGGGTGGTACTACACTCTGGACGGCTCCTGACTTGCTGTGTTGACCATCCCAATTCCCAATCAGCTGAGTACACTCCCATCTTGTTTAATATTTTATTTTTCTTAGTTTCTATACCTTATGATCAAAATAGTAGCTGCTAGTTCTCCTTACCATTCAATCAACAAACTTGAACAATCGGAACCAGCTAAGCTTGCTGATCATGTTCACTCTTTCGTGGAGCTAAATCTTGACCCTAACACATCAAATTACTGACTCGATTATCTAATATCAGTCCCTTTTAGGAACTGCAAAGTTGTTCTCTCGCACGATTTTTTAAACAACACAAAAACAACGCACCCAAAATAGACAACATAACCCAAACAGTTGAAGAACTCATCGCGACTCTTAAACTATTCCAAATCTCTATTGCATCGTTACATGTCATTGCAAACGTGATCCCTATATATTAAATGATCTTCTAATTTCATTAGACTGTTACGTCATCGAAACGACCAAGCACATTATCAGTGCTTCCGAAAGAATTGAGGAATCGTTAATTGCCGAATACCCAAAACTGCACCAGACTGCTGACATAGAGTTGAGGACTCTAGCTATTGTGCTGCCTTATTTTACCGACTTTAGTAGAATACAAGCTTTAGTATTCAATAAGCTAGGTCGAGACGGTGACAAACAAGTAGAAAGAAGCTATCTGACGTCAACGTATCGTCGCTGTGGTAATGCTTGGTCGAATGTTGCAATTACAAAAAAGATTGTGTAAAATATTTATTTAAATTTTGAGTATATACTTCTGCGCTTGTAAAAACTCGATTCTCAATCAGGGGCTTTGGCAAATTAAAAACGTTGCCGAATTGAATGCATGAAATATGTTCGAATGTATACATTTCTCTGAGTTTTGTTAGTAGAAGTTATTGCATCTTATTAGGTAGGCAGGTGGCAATAAAAAATGTCGGTGGCAATGAAAACTAGTTCTTTCCTTTTTGAGCAAAATATCGGTATTTCAAATCAAATATCGAAGAATATCGATATATAGATACTGTATTGATTTCTATTTTCGATTCTGATCTAATTCGATATATAGAAATCCCTTGGTTGCAATGAGTTCTCAAGGCGTGTTTCAGAACTTTGTTTTGACAATTGCGAAAAATTTTTCTCAAAAAATACCCTCGCAAATACTTACTAATAAGTAAAAACTGAATCGGAACAAAAAAATTTACGAATCTTCCTTGCATTAACGATTCTCACCTATTTATCCCTAAAAAAACAGCATGATTTCTGGAAAAATGTTTTTGTAGTGGTGTATGGAAAAGTATTTTTTCAAATAGATAATTTCAGTGTTAATATGAAAACAAGGGGCAGCCTTGGTGGCCCAATAGACAATATTGAATTGTTGAAAAGTTTGATCACGAAGATATCTTCTGGATTACTTATCACTGGATACTGGGTGGAACTACATTCTGGACGGCTCCCGACTTGCTGTGTTCACCATCCCAATTCCCAATCAGCTGCGTAAATTCCAATTTGGTTTATCAATATATTTTCTTAGTCTCTATACCTTATGATCAAAATAGTAGCTGCTAGTTCTCCTTACCATTTCATCAACAAATTTGAACAATCGAAACAAGTTAAAGTTGCTGATCATGTTCAATGTTTCGCGGACCTGAACCTTGACCCTAACACATCAAATTACTGACTCGATTATCTAACATCAGTCCCTTTTAGGAACTGCAAAGTTGTTCTCTCGCACGATTTACTAAACAACACAATAACAACGCACCCAAAAAAAGACAACATACCCCAAGCAATTGGAGAACTCATTGCGACTCTTAAACTATTCCAAATCTCTATTGCATCGTTACATGTCATTGCAAACGTGCTCCCTATATGTTCAACGATCTTCTTATTTCATTAGACTGTTACGTCATCGAAGCAACCAAGCACATTATCAGTGCTTCCGAAAGAATTTGACGAATCGTTAATTGCCGAATACCCAAAACTGCACCAGACTGCTGACATAGAGTTGAGGACTCTAGCTATTGTGCTGCCTTATTTTACCGACTTTAGTAGAATACAAGCTTTAGTATTCAATAAGCTAGGTCGAGACGGTGACAAACAAGTAGAAAGAAGCTATCTGACGTCAACGTATCGTCGCTGTGGTAATGCTTGGTCGAATGTTGCAATTACAAAAAAGATTGTGTAAAATATTTATTTAAATTTTGAGTATATACTTCTGCGCTTGTAAAAACTCGATTCTCAATCAGGGGCTTTGGCAAATTAAAAACGTTGCCGAATTGAATGCATGAAATATGTTCGATAGTATGCATTTCTCTGAGTTATGTTAGTAGAAGTTATTGCATCTTATTAGGTAGGCAGGTGGCAATAAAAAGGTGTCGGTGGCAATAAAAACTAGTTCTTTTCTTTTTGAGCCAAATATCGATATTTCAAATCGAATATCGAAGATTATCGATATATAGATACTGTATTGATTCCTATTTTTGATTTTGATCTACTTCGATATATAGAAATCCCTGGTTGCAATGAGTTCTCAAGGCGTGTTTCAGAACTTTGTTTTGACAATTGAGAAAAGTTTTTCTCAAAAATTACCCTCGCGAATTTTTTCTAATAAGTAAAAACTGAATCGGAACAAAAAACTTACGAATCTTCCTTGCATTGACGATTCTCACCTATTTTCCCTAAAAAAAACCAGCATGATTTCTGGAAAAATGTTTTTGTAGTGGTATATGGAAAAGTATTTTTTTGAAATAGATAATTTCAGTGTAGTTATGAATACAAGGGGAAGCCTTGGTGGCCCGTCAGACAATATTGAATTGTTGAAAAGTTTGATCACGACGATATCTTCTGGATTACTTATCACTGGATACTGGGTGGTACTACACTCTGGGCGGCTCCTGACTTGCTGTGTTGACCATCCCAATTCCCAATCAGCTGAGTACACTCCCATCTTGTTTAATATTTTATTTTTCTTAGTTTCTATACCTTATGATCAAAATAGTAGCTGCTAGTTCTCCTTACCATTCAATCAACAAACTTGAACAATCGGAACCAGCTAAGCTTGCTGATCATGTTCACTCTTTCGTGGAGCTAAATCTTGACCCTAACACATCAAATTACTGACTCGATTATCTAATATCAGTCCCTTTTAGGAACTGCAAAGTTGTTCTCTCGCACGATTTTTTAAACAACACAAAAACAACGCACCCAAAAAAGACAACATAACCCAAACAGTTGAAGAACTCATCGCGACTCTTAAACTATTCCAAATCTCTATTGCATCGTTACATGTCATTGCAAACGTGATCCCTATATATTAAATGATCTTCTAATTTCATTAGACTGTTACGTCATCGAAACGACCAAGCACATTATCAGTGCTTCCGAAAGAATTGAGGAATCGTTAATTGCCGAATACCCAAAACTGCACCAGGCTGCTGACATAGAGTTGAGGACTCTTGCTATTGTGCTGCATTATTTTACCTAATTTAGTAGAATCTTCAAAGCACGTGGCATGGAGCGTCGAACAGCTGGCGAGAAGCGCGAAGCTAACCGATGAAAAATCTAAATCGGTACGCAAATCTGAATCCTAAACCTAAATCTCAACGGGCGTGCTCATTGAGTCTGTGGCTCTGAGCCTCTTCGAAGAGGTGTAAATATAACACCCAAAATCGGGTCAAGTCAGTCTCTGATTCTTACAGTACATGCTGCGAGAAAACCCTGAAAAATGAAAGCTGTTTCGACTGCTTTTGTTCTGGTTTTAGAATGCATCTGATTGTAGACTGCACTGGTCTAAGTGAATCCGCTATCAATTGAGTACCAGCTTGTTGAGGAAAGAATGCGCTATTGATATGCAACAAAAGCGTCGAAAAAAACCGCAAGATAAGTTGACCCAAGCCGCCCAAGAAATTACAACCTCAAAAAGAACTGCGAGAAATTCAAATGAAACCCCTGGAAAACGAAGTGACTGACCTCAAGAAAACTGTCAAAAACAATCCTTTTAAAAAGTGTCCAAAGCACATCAACGACAAATGATATTGCTATCTATAACAAAGAACTCATCGCGACCCTTAGACTACTCCAAACTTCTATTGCGTCGTTTCCTGTCATTACAAACGTGATCCCTATATATTAAACGATCTTCTAATTTCATTAGACTGTTACGTCATCGAAACGACCAAGCGCATAAGGAGTGCTTCCAAAAGAATTGACGAATCGTTAATTGCCGAATATCCAAAACTGCACCAGGTTGCTGACATAGAGTTGAAGACTCAACTATTGTGCTGCGTTATTTTCAAGACTTCAATACAATCTTTAAAACACGTGGCATGGCGTCGAACGGCTGGCGAGAAGCGCGAAGCTAAAAGGGGAAAAATCTAAACAGGTACGCAAATCTGAGTCCTAAACCTAAATCTCAACAGGCGTGGTCATTGAGTCTCTGGCTCTGAGCCTCTTTGAAGATGGCCAAACATAACACCCCAAATCGGGTCAAGTCAGTCTCTGATTCTTACAGTACATGCTGCGAGAAAATCCTGAAAATTGAAAGCTGTTTCGACTGCTTTTGTTCTGGTTTTAGAATGCATCTGATTGTAGACTGCACTGGTCTAAGTGAATCCGCTATCAATTGAGTACCAGCTTGTTGAGGAAAGAATGCGCTATTGATATGCAACAAAAGCGTCGAAAAAAAACGTCAAGATAAGTTGACCCAAGCCGCCCAAGAAATTACAACCTCAAAAAGAACTGCGAGAAATTCAAATGAAACCCCTGGAAAACGAAGTGACTGACCTCAAGAAAACTGTCAAAAACAATCCTTTTAAAAAGTGTCCAAAGCACATCAACGACAAATGATATTGCTATCTGCGAGGAAACTGAAAAACTACCCTAAACCAAGACAACTGACAAAGGAAGAAGCTGATCTAGAAAACCTTGCCCTCGTCAGAAGAAGGCAACTTATCATCGGCGAATCTGTAGACAGAAAGGACCTGAGAGTCCGAGATACAACTTTGTACATTTGGAATGGTGAAATGTGGATAAAAGAGAAACTATCCGAATCAAAAGCACCAAATTGACTAACAGCGACAATAATTATCCTTGTTTACAATGTCAGAACTATACTTGAGTATCAAAGGCGGACAACCTTCTCCAATACTGTCCAAGTAAAAAACGCTTATCAAGTCATCTGCCTAACTGAAACCTGGTAGAAAGGAAGAATCGGCGACACTGCACTTTTTCTGACAAACTAAGTTATTCACCAAAATGACGGATCGAGTGATAAAGGTTTTGGAAAAACATGATGGCGTACTTATAGCAGTAAAAAGAAACATTCCACGTGGCCAAATCAATTCCTCATTTCAAGACTATGTTATCATCCGCATATCCCTGAACAAGCCGAAATTAATATGCTTCATCTACAGCGCTGCTTCAAACAGTTCCTACACATGGGATATCTCAGATCTAGTCGAATTCCCAAAATTCATGAGGCGTGAGCAATTTGAACAACGTGCTATTTGTTCGTCATGGGTTGAAGATATAATTTTTAAATGTACACACTGGCCGTCAATAACTTGAACTTCTCTAGATGAGCAGTCAATTCTCGACAAACTCTGAGAGTCAAACGTCCAACATTTAATTAAAACCCTTGATGGAAACTCACTAGACGTTCTCCTTAAAAACAAAACGCATTTTGTCACTAGCGTAAAACTTGACAATCGTCTGAGAAGTCTAAATGGGTGAAAAGCGATTCCTCCAACCTCATCAAGTAATTAAATACACTTCAATTAAAAAATCAGCGAAAACCTACATCACCGAACGAGTTTTTTTTGTCCCTAGTAAGGTCAATTGTTCAAAGATCAACTACTTAGAAATTTGTATCGATTTTTAATTAGAACTAAGTTCTGAGGTTAATTTGGCTCACGAAACATGGCAGCAGGCATTTAAAACGATTGATGCTATAAAAAAAAATTAACCCAAATTTTCCTTGAAAACACTTCTTTAATGACTTGTTATTAGTCAATTTGATTACTCGTCCTTATTTTTGTATAATATTACTGAATTGCCCATAAGTTTGTTAGAAACGCAGGTGAACTGAGCTTTTTTCCTAGCCTGAAGCATATCATCGTGTCTTATTAAAAGGCAAGAAAACCCGAATTAGAGGTAAATCTTCAATTTATTCGCACGCATACATTAGAGGTCACAAAGGAGCGTTTTGTGGCGAAATCCAGTTTGAAACAAAAAATTTATTATTATCAATGAGAGAAAATCTAAGTCATCTTCAAGAATCATAGCACAACTGCTTTTTCCATATCGCTGCTACATAATGGACTTCACTTGAAAGGAGACAATGATTGAAAGACCACTGACTTCAAAAAAAAACTGATAATAAAGCATCTGGAAGATAACAAGAATTTCGTTTTGTTTAATTTAATTTGAAATATTAAATTGTCAATTTAATTTTCTAATAACTTAACATTTTTAGTTCAATTATTTATGAGCAGTTAATTCTCGACAAATTCTGAGAGTCAAACTTGCAACAACTAATAAAAACCCTGATGGAAAATCATTAGACGTTCTCCTTAGTAACAAAACGCATTTTGTCACCAGCGTAAAACAATCGTCTGAGAAGTCTATTCAGTTTCGACCATTTGCCACACAATGCCAAAGTCTCAATTGACTACCGACTTGTTCATAAAAAAACACCAGCCATCAAACAAAAACTAGACTTTGGCATTTTCGCGTACAGGAAAGCAAACTGGGAAGAAATGAGTGAATTCATTCGTCAACAACCCTTCCAACCACTTTGCTTGAGCAACGCTGAAATGATGGTCGATCTTTGGTACAAGTGGTTACACAAAATATCACAAGATCTGTTATCAATCACTACAAAACACAGGTCTGAACTAGCTCCTTGGGTGAGAAGCGATTCCTCCAACCTCATCAAGTAATTGAATACACTTCCATGAAAAAATCAGCGAAAACCTACCTCATCGAACGAAGGCAAAATTGAAAATCTGCAAAGTGAGCTAACACTCTCCCTTCTCAATGACCAGGATTTCCACGAAAAAATGCTTTTTGAGAATGGGAAATTCAGCAAAATTCAACGATATCTGAAATCGATCACCAAGTCTAGAACGATTCCTTCAGAGGTCTTCCTAGATTAAAAAATAGCCAATACAGACGATCAAAAAGTCGAATTGCTTAACAAATATTTTCAATCAGTTTTCACACAAGACGCCAACATTGGAAAAACAGAACGACAAGATAACGTTCTTCTGAACAGTATCAAATTCACTATCGATGAAATAGAAGAAACCCTAAACGAGCCGGACGTAAATAAGGCCAATGGACCAGAAAGATTGGTAATGATCTTCTGAAAACCTTATCAAAGTCACTATCAAAATCAATTCACTTACCGTTCAACTTGATTGCAAATAAAATGATATTTCCTACAAAAAGGAAGATTATTGAAATCACACCAATTTTCAAAGACGGGATAAACAAGACGTCTCAAGTTACAGGCCTATCAGCCTGCTCTCATCAGTGTCAATACTGCTTGAGAAAGTAATTTTTGAAAAACTGGCCCTAATTGTCTACCAACCCTAATATCAGACCAACACGGCTTTAGACCTAACCGATCGACAATAACAAACCTAATAGAGTATCTACAAGAGTTATTTGGCTGCCTAGATTTGCCAAACTGCAACTACCTGGACAACTTCTAATTGACTTTCAAAAGGCATTTGACAAAGTTTTGCACGGGATCCTCATAGAAAAGTTACCGACGTCTAGAGTTAGAGGAAATTGTTTATCTCTGATACACAGCTACCTCTCGAACGGGAATCAACCAGTGAGGCTGAATGACACAATTTCCGGAGAGCTGGAAGTCTTCAGCGGCGTTCCCCAGGGCTCTATACTCGGGCCGCTTTTCTTTCCAGTCTTCATAATTAATCTACCGTCCTGTGTCAAGTCCGCAATTTTTGGTTATGCAGACGACTACACAATTGTTGGAGACAACCCTTTAACTCTCAATATATATCTTAGGAGACTTCAGAGGTGGTGCGAGGAAAACTGCATGTCAATGAACCTGACGAAAAGCAAAACCTCCTTATCAAAGGATCAGCTAAGGTTGCACTCCTCAATTACAGCTCCGAAACCACTGAAGTAACAAAAAATCTGGATATCCTGATAAACGACAGGCTCTCTTGGACGCAACACGCAGAAAAGATGGCTGAAAAAACCTTAAACGCTCTCTTCGTACTGAAAAGAAATCTCTCAATGGCAAATTTCGCGACCAGAAAAAATGCTTTAATCTGAGACTTGTACCATTTCTGAGCCATGGTTTAGCTATCTGGAAACCATCAAAAGAAAATTAGGAACCATTGAAAGTGTGCAGCGGAAAGCGGTCTTGTGGATTTTCATGTCAAGCAATAGCCATATCTCTTATAAAGACAAACTCGTAAAACTCAACATCCTTCCTTTGTCTCTGTACCTAGAGCTTCATGTTGGACTGCTGTTGGCAAAAATACTAGCTGGAAAAGTTGAAATCGACTGAAGAAGCCATGTAAGCATCAATGAAGTTGGAAACCGAAGAGCTGAAACGACACGAAATTTTGTCTGCAAACAAATGCGTCTGAGGAAGTGCCAGTCGGATTTCTGGTTTCGGGCATGTCGTTATGCTAATCTGTACATTGAATACTTCAAATGTGACATATTGTTTGACCCAGAATGCAAAAACAGACTTCTAGGAATGTACGCGAAATTTTTCAAAACTCGTCACAACGAATCAGATACATGCACTTGGCGCATTTTATGCGCATGCAATAACTGTAGAGACCTAAAGAAACGTACACTTATAACTGAAAATAAATAAACTTTGAACACTGCAATGACCGGGTTGAATGCGAACCCTTGGATTTTATTCCTTAATCCTTTGTTATTCTTATCATTATTATATAGTTGTTGAACGTTTTTTGGTATTTTTTACATTGTGTTGAGGATTACCCTGCTAGATCTGAGATACATGTTTCAATTGGATAAACAATTGAATATAATTTCTTGTGCGTAACTCGATTCTTAAAAATTGCAGAGAAATCAGTATAAACCAAAGAGATGTTTGACCGTTTCAGTGAATTTTTTTCACTGTTCTCAAAAACTTCCCTGCCAAATCAGGTTGAGAATTCAATGGAAAGAACAAGTTTTTGAGATTTGGCCTGCTTTAGAAGAGAAAGGGCTATGGAGTAACGGTAACTTTTAGTTCTTCTGACCTTATTTTGGAAATTTTTTCAGTTTTCTCAAATTTATCCTGCTAAATCAGATTAAGAACTCAGTTAAAAAAAAACTTTATTTGCCAGTTGAAAATATTTTCAAATGTCTAAGTGTAAGTCAAATTGTGATGATAATAATGATAATCTTTGTCAAATATACCCAAGATTAGTAATACAAATTTACGCATTGAATGATAATATCATTATCTTTCGAGATTTCCATTAAAGAAATTTGAAATATTTCTATGAAGTTTTTCCATAGGTTACCACTGTTGGATCTTCTTTAAATAATAATAAATAATAATCCTTAGAAGTTGTTTTTGCTTTTCTGTACGTAAAGATATTCTTGAACTTAATTTGGTCATCATGTAACCTGTTCCAAATTGTTACTGATTTAAAAAAAAAGAATTTTCGATGTATTGCCAATTAAATCTTTCGACAAAAATTCCCTGCTTTCAGTCGCTTTTGCCGTTTTCTTGCTTGTGTACCCGAAGAGCAGCTTCGCCTCTCTTTTTAATACTTATTTCAAGTCGGCCATTTGCTGGTTGTGTGTTCCTCTAATTAAACATTGATCGAAACAAACTTTTTGTACTTTTTGGTTTTTAGACCTTCTTTGTTATTTCCGACTGGTTTTCGTTGCAATTATTTGTCTGCTAGCTTCCAATGCTATGTTTTGGTCATATCGCAAGGGCAAAAGTTTTCCGAGAGCTTTTTTCTTAACGTGAATTAAGGCGATTAAAGCTTTAATTCTCAAATGGGGTATTGCTCATGGCGCAGACAAGGAGAGATAATTGGCTCAAATTAGATCGTTGCGCCGTGGAAACAAACTGAAATAACAGTTCTAGTTTCTTGGTCTTGTTAATATCTCTAATAAATATAGATTTCTGTTGCTGGATAACTTCTGTTATTCGATGCATAAAGTAAGATTCGATATCCCAAGTTTATATGTGTGGTCCAGTTGCATGGGTTGCAGATAAGTTCAAAGCAGTGTACTCCATTATGAAAGGCTTTTTTTCCCCGAATATAAGTTTTTTTTACCGATGTTTCTATTGATTTTTTTAAATTCAGAGTGAGGGATGAAAAAGCAACAACAACAGTCTCTCATTAATTTTTTTTCGCCGACTGGCGTAAAGACTCTTGCGAAGGCTTCGCCTGTCCCGCAATCTGTGACTAAAAAACTGAAAACTCCGATCATCTCAGGACATGACAAATATGGAAAAATACGTGTTGAGGAAATTGGCGATTCAAGTGAAAATTTCTCGCAACTATCCGAACCTTTAAGCGAAGATGTTAATTTGGGTAATACTGAAAAAGAATCAGATATTAAAAATTCAGATCTCGGTAAACCCTCCAGAAATACTGAAAGCGAATCCCCTGTTAAGAAAACTCCGGTTGCATCGAAAAAGTACAAAAGGATAAGAATTGAGGATAGTGATGAAGACGATGGATCAGATAGTTCGCAGCTTGCTGAAACGGAACAGTTAAATAAGAGCTTGTGTACACCTGTTGCCAAGTCCCGAAAAGTTCAACCACCTTTAGAATCTGAAAGCCCTTCACAGCTACTAAGCCCTTTCTCGTTTTCATCAGCAACACCTGTAAATGCAAAAGAGTCGAACATCAATTTCAATGAAAGTTTCACTTTCCAAAAAACTCCGAAGTCCAAGTCTCTGAAAAAGATAGAAGTCGCCGAAGATGCAGAAAATGATACGTTTAAACACCTGGGTTTTAAATTTCTGAAGATGAGTCAGGTCAAGGACAAACTGATGCGTCCTGTTGATCACCCTGATTATGACCCGACGACATTGCATGTCCCGAAAGACTTCTTGAATGATCAAACACCTGGACATCAGCAATGGTGGATGTTCAAGTCTAATTATTTTGACACTATTTTGTTTTTTAAAGTGGGCAAGTTTTATGAATTGTACCACATGGATGCAGTTACAGCTGTAGAAGAACTGGGGCTAACGTATATGCGCGGAGATTATGCCCATTGTGGTTTTCCTGAGATTGGGTTCGACAAATTCTCAGATATCCTGGTCCAAAAAGGATACAAAATAGCCAGAGTAGAACAGACTGAAACGCCAGATGAAATGCAGTCACGAATTTCGAAAATGTCTAAGAGTGGCAAGAAAGTGATGAAATATGACAAGGTGGTGGCGAGAGAACTTTGTCAAATTACAACAAAAGCAACTCAGTTGCCAACATCAGTTAATAATCAGGGAACTTCTCAATCTTGTGCGAACAATTTTCTCATGGCAATTGTTGAAAAAACTGGCGAGTTTAATACGAGCAGTTATGGAGTTTGTTTTGTGGACACAAAAATTGGAACTTTAAATTTTTCACAATTTGCAGACGACCGATTTTCTTCACTTCTGCGTGTTTTCTTTTCTCATTTATGCCCAGTCGAAATAATACACCCCAAAAGTAATTTGTCAGCGAAGACTATGCAGGTCATAAAATCTCTTCTTCCTTCGGTGAAACTTTTTGCTTTGAAAAACGAATCCCAGTTTTATAGCGGTGTAACTGCACTGAAAAAAGTCCAAGAGAGTTCTTATTTCGATAATGAAAAACAATGGCCTGAGCTGCTGCAGAAAGCATCCCAAGACGAACTGCACCAGTGCGATAAAATTGACTCGCAATACGAATTGGCAGTGAATGCTTTTGGAGGAATCCTGTTCAAATTGAAACAGTTTTTGATTGACTATGACATAATCACCCTTGGTGATTTTGTGCTTGTAGAGCCTCCAATCCCAAGTGAACGCTTGAATGCTCACAATTCATTGAGTAGTTTGAATACTAGTGCAACCAATTCTCGGACTTTTGCTCGAGGAGCGAAGATGATACTTGATTCATCGACCATTGCGAACTTGGGTATCGTGGACAATTTTGGGAAGTCTAATTTCACTTTGCTGACTACACTTGATACTTGCATGACACCATTTGGTAAAAGGATGCTCAAACAAGTTTTATGCTCACCGCCTTGCGACCCTTATTGTATAAAAGAGCGCCAAGAAGCTATAGTTTGGCTGATGAATAACCGCAATGAATTCGTAGAAAAAGTTCAAAATGTTCTTCAAAAGTGCCCAGATCTAGAGCAGCTACTGTGTCGTGTTCATTCATTGAGTGTCGATCGATGTGCTACAGACCATCCCGATTCACGAGCAAACTTTTTTGAAGTATCGGTATATAAAAAACGTAATGTTCAAGACTTTGTCTTGACGTTGAACACACTTAAAAAATGTCTAGAAATTGCCCGAATTTTCGGAAAGTTGGACTGCGAATCTGATTTACTGAATTATTTATTGAGCAGCAAAAGTGAAGGAGGTAAGTTTCCAAGTGGTATCGACGAGTTCATTGGAAACTTTGAGTCGTCGTTTGACCAAAAAGAAGCATGCGAAACAGGTGAGATACAGCCTAAACCGGGCTTGGCTGAAGCTTATGACAGAGCATTAGAGGAACTTGCGAGAATCAAAAATGAAAGTGAAAGATACTTACGTGAACAGAAAAAGATGTTCAGGTGTGAAAGAATTCAGTACGCAACTAGCAAATCTTCTCAGTTTCAACTAGAAGTTCCAGCTGATGAAGTTTCCAGAGTTCCTGATGAATATCAGTTTGCTTCTAAGCGAAAAGGATGGGACAGGTTCCAAACAACCGAGACGTTGAGGTTTGTACAACGGTGGACAGCCGCTGAAAGTAATCGTGACGAGTCTTTGAAAAATCTAGCTCGACTAGTGTTCAGCGATTTCTCGAAAGAATTCGCGAAATGTTCAAAAGTCGTCCGTTCAATTGCAACGCTGGATGTTCTAATCGCCTTGGCAGAATTTAGTAGAACGGCAGACCCTGTTATGTGTCGCCCTCAGGTTTTAGACCAATGGGATACATTTCTGGACATTAAAAACGGCAAACATCCGTGCATGGAAAACGTAATGAAAGGAGGTTACATACCCAACGACATGAAACTCGGAAAAGGTTTCGGTGATCCAGAATCGCAATCATGTGATTCGCAAACAAAAGGTTCTTACTTGGTTCTACTGACAGGGCCAAATATGGGTGGTAAATCAACTCTAATGCGTCAAACTGGTTTGTTGGTGATTCTGGCGCAACTAGGTTGCTTTGTTCCAGCTGAGAAGATGTCATTTACTCCTGTAGACAGAGTTTTCACGCGACTGGGGGCAATGGATCGAATATTGTGTGGAGAAAGTACCTTTTTTGTTGAAATGAGCGAAACTTGTGTGGTGCTGAACTATGCCACTCGACACAGTTTGGTGCTGCTTGATGAGCTTGGCCGTGGTACGTCAACATTTGACGGAACCGCCATTGCTTCGGCTGTTGCACGAAAACTTGCCAATGAAATTGGATGTCGAACTTTGTTCTCAACCCACTATCATTTGCTTGTTTCTGATTTCCGAGACAACCCGAGGGTTTTTCTGGGTCACATGGCATGTATGGAAGAAGACACCGAAGAGGAAGATGAAGATGGGGTCACTGAACAGCGCGTGACCTTTTTGTACAAATTTGTTCAGGGGTCATGTCCTAAAAGCTATGGGTTCAATGCTGCGAGAATGGCCGGGATAGATAGCTCAATCACGAGGCAGGCCCAGCAATATTCGAGCCAGTTGGAAGATTTGTTCTTAGAGAGGCAAAAGTTTATTCATTTTGGAAAACTTTTTGCCAACCTTGAAGTAACCAACTAACTTAACTGAGTTGAGTTTTCTTAATGACTGATTTGAGAAAGAGTTAGCAACTCTGAGATGCGATTTCTAATGATGAGCTTGAATTTGAATTGCAATAATCGCTGATTGATTTGATTTTGAATTAATTTTGTTTGAATACTTTTTAAATCGTTATGCGCATCGTGAAATTTATTTTTCTGAACGAAATTAGAGGATATGCGACCAGCGAATTGTTTCCGTGCGTTTAAAACTATTCTGTCTTGTCTCATTCACCGTTAAAACTAGCAGGATCCAGCAATTTTTTACGGTGATTTAGTATTAATTTCTATTTAATTTCTAAGAGGTTAAGCAGAAGACACTTCAAAAATAAAAAAGGTTAAGAGATTTCAAAAGTTTTTGTGTCATCTAAATTTCCAATTACTTTTTGTTCCATTGTTGATGTTGTTTTTCCACTACTGCAATGCTTGTGTTATATTACAATTTGATTTTTTTTCCAATGTGATTCGAACATTTCTGATTAAAAGTAAAGAACGTAGTGAATAATCTTAAACAGGTCATGGTGATTTTTTTTCAGGAAAAAGACTAAATATTCTACTAAAAATTTTTAATGCATATTAATGTATTTGTGAATGCTTTTAGGTGTATATGAACTTTTTGAGTTCAACTCTAATTCAAAAGTTAGGTAAATTGCGCTCTTCAAATACGAAAGTCGAATTGGCGCGAAAAAAAGATGTGAATGACCACGTGTTTCGAAAGTGGATTTGATTTTTACGTTTTTCAGTGGAATGAAACTTAGCCTGTTAATCCAGTTTCCTCGAATTGATTTAATTTTATCAAAAAAGTGTCAATTATAAATTATTCCTGAAATTCAAAGAGCTGTAAAGCCATATACTTTTTAATGTGAAATTAAATCAATACTTTTAAAATCATGCCATGCGTTCATGACTCTTTTCCAATTGTCTGCTGGCTGTTTAGTTTTAATGAAATTTTGAATAGCTGTTTTCGATGTATTAGTTATTTTCATTAGTTTTGGTTATGTTAGTTCATGCTTTTTCCTCAAGCTTATTCTTACTTTTAAGAGTAATGATCGGAGTGAAGACTCTTATATAGATCTTGCTGATTTTTTTGTTTTTTTTTTCAGGAAAAAATCTTAAAATAGTAATGCACTTAGGCATAATTCACTTTTTGAGTTCAATTGAAATTTATCTGCTGAAAATGACATAAATAGCACTCTCCAAATACGAACGTGGAAATGGCGCAAAAAACGTGAACGATTTCTAGTTTCGAAACTGGAATTTATTTTTCAGATTTACCAGCGGAAAAAAAACTTTACCTATTGATTCAGTTTTCTCTAGTTGGGTTTATGTTGTCAAAAAAGCGTCAATCATGAATTGTTCTGGAAATTCAAAGAGCTTAAAGGTCATCTATGTTTTTATTTGAAATTCGAAAGTTGAGATTTTTTCAAGAAAGTCAGTGTTTTTTTATGTTTGCTTGCGTTCATTACTCTTTTCCAATCTTCGATTGCTTATGTTTTTCTTTAATTTTTTATGCAAATAAATTTAAAATTTGTTTTAATTCGCAAAAAACGTTTGTTTCTTGTGCCTGTATTTTCTTTGCGGGAATTGAAACTTTTCGAAAGGTTTTATCCCCAAAATATTTGTCAACAACCTTTTTTTTGGTCAACGGCTGTCTGCCCAATTGTTGTCGGTTTCATTAGTTTTTCATCAATTTCATTTGTTTTTTTATCGCAAGTAATGCGAAGCTCCGCTTCGCCTCTGTGAAATGCTTCGAATTCTTTTCATAGTTTGAAGTATCTTTTGATTTGGTTTTTTTTTTCAAATTGATGTAGTCGAATGGAAAGTCTCAACATGAAAAGATTCATGATTTTCAAATAGTCGTTTCTTGGGTTCATTAGCAGTTTTCAGAGCAATCGTCTTTTGGCAAGTTTACGTTTTGCTGATCAGGTCATATCCTATCGTCGTGTGTTTATTCGGTCTGTTTTTAGGTCTTAAGCAATTGTATACATGACGGTATAATTTGGATTTTTCTGAAATATGATCTAATTGATGGAAAAATGTTGGAAAAACTTTTAGCCCCAGTTCTTCCGAATTACTTTCATCACCTAGCTTACATTGGTCAGTAAAATTTCTTTCAGTAATTAGGATTTGTGTATGTGGAAATCTGCTCCTCTTGAACTCTATTTTTGAAGAAGTGTTTTCAAGTAAGATTATTTCACCTTTCTTCGCATGAAGGCTTTCATGTTTTGTTGCAATGTTCTTAATCAAAAGTCCATTTTCTGTGGGGAAATTGTCTATTCAAACTGACTGCTGGTAGCATTCATTTTTCCTTGAATTTGAGTAACATACTGTTTTTGCGAAAAGTTGTTGTTCCGACCATTGAAAATGGGAGGAACTTTGTTTGGGTGTGATAAGCAATCGGTTACTAGACTTTTTTCCCGTAAATATCTTTGTTTACAGAATGGTCAAAATTAGAAATAGTAAATTTAGATTCAGTTCATAATAATATCGTATTTCATTGCGTCTCCGGCGCTCGTGGTACGAAAGTAACGAATAGGCGTGGGATGGCAAAGATCTTGGGTTCTAATCTGACAAGACCTTTTTTTTTCAAACGGGAAATATTCCGTTTGAAAATGTAGGCTTATTATTTGCCTGCTTATGTTTTGTCGTCTTAGTTACCACGTTGTAGAGTTTCTTTCTCTTTGCTGTTCGCAATTATATCGTAGTTGCTTATAGTGTTTTGATTTTTTTCAGCTATCTGTAATTTTACTAACCTTGATTTTCGCTTAAAACAAACTTTTTCTGCACAAATGAGTTCGGCTTATATTTATCGGCTTGTTGACCTAATTTTGAGCAGTTTCAGGAAATTGTAAGTTTTTTGCTCCCCTCTGGATGGCCTTAAGTGCTAAAAAACTCTGGATGGCTTAAAGTGCTTAAGTCAGCTTAAAGAGCTGACTTAAGAATTTTAGTTCGACTTTTTTTGAATTTTTTTTCGGCTTTTTTAAAGTTTTTTTTCGGCTTAAAAGGTTTCAGCTTATAATATATCGGCTTAGTGACCTGATATTTTTTCATTTGACGAGCAAACAAAATTTGATGTGTTTTTGTTTTGTGGGACTTAATATTTTTTATGTCTTCATTTTTTTACTGACAAGGTTTGCCAAGGTATTGTCAGCTTTATTACAGCTTGGTAATTTTTCTTCCGATGCTAATTTCGCATTATGTTGTTTTGGCATATTTTTATTTCAAAAATAGCCTTATTCAGTTCGATAGATCTAGTTTTTTTCAATTTTTTTTAGATTTAGCGGCTTTCTTGTTTTGTCTTGCAAGTGATGCGAAGCTCAGCTTCGCCTCTGTGTTAAGTTTTATGTTCCACGCAAAATCAGGTGTCACAAATAATCATCGGAATGGTTCGGGTTAGTATAATTTTGAAACCAGTTCAGTTGTGATTCGAACGACATCAAAAATGTCCCAAATTGCTTTCCACTCTCGAGAAAAACCGGTTTGAAACTTCTGACTCTGACTTTTCGTCTAATTTCGAGCTAGTAACGATCGTTATATGGAAAATTACTGTTTATTTGTGGTTGTTTATTTGTGGTACTTCACTAACTTTCTACGCCATCGTATAGTTCTCGAATCAGACCACCCTATGAAAATGATACTAATTTAAAGAAACTTAAAAAATCTATTGTTGTATGAATGTGGTAGGAAGGTTCTGTGCTACTTGTGCGTTCTGTGCTACTTGTGCGTTCTGTGCTACTTGCAGAGCAACCGGCTAGCCTTGATTTTTGTGTAATTGTTGTGAAAATTATTACGACTCAGCGGAGACATATTTCGCTAAAAGCATGCAGTGATTTAGATCTGTTTTCAAGAGCACAGTCATGGAAGTGACGTTTGCCTAGTTTTCATTGTACAATTTTTCCATTTGCTTTGGAAGATCAATTCAGTTCTGTCAGATTTAGTTTTAAATTATGCTGAAAAAGGTTGCCGAGAACTCTTTCGCCTGATATCATTCAAACTTTCGGTAGTTTCAGGTTTTTAATTTGGTTTTCAAATATTTTTTTGAGCGGAGAAGAGAAAGTTACGCTTTTCGAACTGCAAATAAAAATAATGCCAAAGAATGTTTTTTTAACAAAAATGAATTTTTCGTCGTTCTCAAACAATGGAGCTAGTGTTAGATTAAGAATCCATTTTTTTCTGGAAATAGTTGCTGAAAAATAGTGCTTATTTAGTAGCACTGTTGCTGCCTAGCAGTGGCAAATTAATAGCATGTGATTATCCCTCTTATTTAGAGTAATGAACGAAGTGAAGACTGTTATAAAAGTCTTCGTTATTTTTTTAAGGAAAAAGGCTGTATTTTGATTGTTCACGCTCAATTTTTTTGCGGTTTGATTTCTTTTCAAGTTCAGTTCATTTCTATTGTGGTTCAGATCAGCATAAGTTAAAGGTCATGAAAAACTTGATCGACTTCTAGTTTTGAAAGGGGATTTTAATGTTCAAATTTCCCAGCGGATTTGATCATTTATCTCAAATTGAGTTAGTTATATCGAAAAGCATCAATTGTTTTTGATATTCAACGAGCTTTAAGGGCAAATATTTTCTGTAAAAGTCTTTTTCATACACAAATTTTTTTGTTTTCTTGCGTTCATTACTTTTTCCCAACTATCAGTTGGTATGTTTAGTGGCTAGTGTTTTTATGAATTCAAGAGCACATTACGTAGGTCTGATGACGCGAGACTAAAGTATTTTTGAAGGATTATTTTGCCTTTTCATTTTTTGACATATTTAGAGCGATTTGTACCGTTTTCTAGCTTGTGCTCGCAAAGCGGAGCATTGTGCAGAAGTGATTGCAAACAAGATAGAATAGTACCGAAGGGACCCTGTGGGTTTTATATGGAGGGGCCCAATTATTGGTAAGGCGGGCACCACAACTCTTCCGCTTCGACGTCAATTACATACTGGAGAGCAGTGCTCTTAGCAGAATGGTCCCTAGAAGAGAGAAAGGTCCCTAGAAGAACTATTTAATTGAGCAAATTTATAGTCAGAAACTATTAACAATACCGCTATTGAGTGTTATTTGTAAGTTAAAAGCATAAAAACAACTGAAAAAGATTATTCGAATTTTTGTCCATGTTTTCGATTTTTTTTGTCTTTTTGCTGATGTCCGACTTTCATGTAATTGCCCTTGTGTCTTAAAAACGCTTTTTGCCTGGCTATTAAAGATAAGAGAGATGTCTTCCTATTGTGCAGATAGGTATGTTAGGAGCGTTTATTTTTGCTTTACTTTTTCATATTGCTTACTGAACTTTGAAGTAGAGATTATATTTTTGGAATATCAATTTCCTCAGCTCTCCACCAAAATTATATGGTATTGTTTGCAACCGAATAGGTCTTTTGTGAGGTTAATGAATCATTTAGATAATCAGATTGGTAAAATAAACACGTCTGTTTCATTTTTCCATGGAATTATATAGATTTGACAAAGCAGGTGATATTATTGAGAGCGTTTGAATCAGACTTAACTTCGCTCGATTAGATTTAATCTCTTTATAGTAAAAAAAAAGCCTGATCCCCAGTACTTTTAAGAATATGTACTGCTAATTAAACTTCGTGCATTATCATATTGAACACTTTTAGTCTTCAAATGCAGGTTCATTTGCATTTTTGTCAAAATGAGGAAAATTTTGTCTCGAATGCATTATTAATGCTCAGTACATTTTTGATCAGGACAAATTGTGTGGCAAAATAGAAGGCAGATGAAATTGAAAAACAAGGGAAAGTGGCTTCAAAAACAGAATTATTCTCTGCTACTTCTGATCGACCTGAAAAATCTGAACCACAGGTTAAAGGTGAGTTGCAACGTGCGCAATCAAAGATTTTTGAGGTGATTTTTGTTTGTGAAAAGCGTTTTCATGATCGGACGGCAACCTGTAAACGTACGGCAATTGTAATCGGACGGCAATTGTATTATAATTTTGCGTGATGTAACAAATGTTGTTTGCATACTGACTGAAATTGGTCGTAGCTTATTTAAACCAATAAATTAGAATCTATTTTTCCTTCAGTTTAGTGACATCTTAGCTCGAGTCATATTTCCCAGAAAAATTTTCATAGCTTGACAATTTTTTTGTAACTTTTTTGGTCGTCCCAAGTTTTGTTGACTGAGTTACCGATTATTATTTTCAAATAATTACATAATAATCAATAGGAACTTATTTTTTATAAATATTTTCTTCACATGCGCTTATTTCGTCGAAGGAATCTTCTGTAATCACTAAGACCTTTTCCGGGAACGGGCTTTTTAAACATCTGATAAACACCAGAGTAACATCAGAAGAGCTCAACTGTATGAAAGGAATTACAACCGTTCCCCATTTTTCTTGTCACCAAAAATGTTTTCAGGTTTCCGTCGAATCATGTTCTTATTCACTGCGGTCTGCTTGTTTCAATTTTTTTAAAGGCTTCATTTCACTTGTGACAGCAAGTGGTTTTTTATCGTGAACTAGACTTTTTGTCCCCGTAAACAACTTGTCTTACATTATTCGCACTTGAAAGTTACTGCACTAACTGCACGTATTTCATGCACGTTTTCGGCTTAACAATGTTCGGCACATTTTTGTCGCCTTAGTTGCCACTCGGTGATTGATTCTCAATGCTTGTTATGGCTGTTCATAAACATCATCAAAGACAACGGCAAAAAATTTTTATAGATGTTATTTTTCGGACTTAGTTCAAGTCATTTTTTTAGCTTAATTTTTTCAAAAAAAAAACAATTTTCTTCTTTTCTTTTAAATACATCGTGTATTGAAAGGTTTTCATTGTATAGCAAGTGTTTCGAAGATCAGCATCGTTTTCGGCTTAACAATGGTCGACGCATTTTTTGTCGCCTTAGTTGCCACTCGGTCACTGATTCTCAATGCTTGTTATGGCTGTTCACAAACATCAATCATCAAAGACGAAGGCAAAAAATTTTATAGATGTTATTTTTCAGACTTAGTTCAAGTAATTTTTTAGCTTAATTTTTCAAGAAAAAAAAACAATTTTCTCCGTTTTTTAAAAATATATTGTGTATTGAAAGGTTTTCATTGTATAGCAAGTGTTTCGAAGATCAGCTTCGTTTTCGGCTTGACAATGGTCGACGCATTTTTTGTCGCCTTAGTTGCCACTCGGTCACTGATTTTCAATGCTTGTTTTGGCTGTTCATAAACATCATCCAAGACAAAGGCAAAAAATTTTTATAGATGTTATTTTTCCGACTTAGTTCGAGTCATTTTTTTAGCTTAATTTTTTCAAAAAAAAAACAATTTTCTTCTTTTCTTTTAAATACATCGTGTATTGAAAGGTTTTCATTGTATAGCAAGTGTTTCGAAGATCAGCATCGTTTTCGGCTTAACAATGGTCGACGCATTTTTTGTCGCCTTAGTTGCCACTCGGTCACTGATTCTCAATGCTTGTTATGGCTGTTCACAAACATCAATCATCAAAGACGAAGGCAAAAAATTTTATAGATGTTATTTTTCAGACTTAGTTCAAGTAATTTTTTAGCTTAATTTTTCAAGAAAAAAAAACAATTTTCTCCGTTTTTTAAAAATATATTGTGTATTGAAAGGTTTTCATTGTATAGCAAGTGTTTCGAAGATCAGCTTCGTTTTCGGCTTGACAATGGTCGACGCATTTTTTGTCGCCTTAGTTGCCACTCGGTCACTGATTTTCAATGCTTGTTTTGGCTGTTCATAAACATCATCCAAGACAAAGGCAAAAAATTTTTATAGATGTTATTTTTCCGACATAGTTCGAGTCATTTTTTTAGCCTAATTTTTCAAAAAAAAAATCATTTTTTTTTCTTTTTAGTATCGTTGTATTTAAGTGTTTTGATTGTATTGCAAGTGTTTCGAAGATCAGCTCCGACTCTGTTTTGTTTTTTTTGTATTAAACAATTTTCACCTAAATGAAATTTGTTCTACAGTTTGTAAAGCAACTCTGATTTTTAATTTTTTTTCGGTAATTTTATCGTGTTAGTCAAGTTATGATGCGTAGTTTCAGGCTAATTGTTAAATGCTTTTGCTTGTTTGAGTGTAGATGGGTCGTAGAAGTTTTGATTTTTTCACCAGCGTATCGATGTCATATTACGGTCCCTCCTTATGAAAATTTTTGCATTTTTGGCGAAAATTTCAATTATTCTCGAGATTTGGTTTAGTGATTTTCGAACACGTATTACAAATGGAGAGATCGGCTGCTCCCCTATTGGCTTAGATATTATGCTTATTTCTTCTTTACTTTACCTGGTGTTCTGCGACCTTCAGATAATTCAGTGGGCGGGAATTTTTGACCAATCTTTCTTGAATTATTTTTTCCCCGGAAAACATGATGACAAATCTGAGATAAAGGATTCACTCAAAAAGGCGTTGCTTATGGGTATGCCTTGCTTAAATTAACACGCCCTAATTGGTAGACAAGAAATTTTCTTGATATTTTAGACCGTTTTTTGGTTACTTTTTCCTTTTCTCGAGAACTCGCTGTACAACTGATGTTGCCCTTATTTTTGTTATGAAAAAAGTAATCGCCTTGAAAACGTGCATTTATTGAAATTGTGCTCCATTTTTTAGAAACTGTCTGACTTTTGGAGTTTTTTGGTTGACCCAAGTTTTTTCGCCTAAGTTTCCCCTCTGTCCTGTATTCTCAATGTTTGTTCCGGCTGTTTATGAACATCATTTGAGACGAATGTATGAAATTTTTTAGTTATAGTTTTATCGATTTTTTTCAAGTAATTTTTTCAGCTTGATTTTTCAAAAAAAATAATAAATTGCTTCTTTTTTATATTCAATATCTTTTAATGCAATGTTGCAAATTGTATCGCAACTGTTGCGAAGCTCCGCTTCACCTCTCAACCTTTGTTGTAGTTTTTTGTAATTTTTTTTCTGTTCAAGTGTCAATAGACGCAGTGAAGACACTTATATAAGTCGTGATAATTTTTTCAGGAAGACGTCTAAAATTTGTTTGCGCTCAATTTTAATTTTTCGCTTTTTGTCTTTTTATTTGTTTCTAAGTTCACTTCATCTGTTTTTTAAAAGAAAGGTTAATTACTTTATTGTACAGCAAAAAAAGTCACAAAAAACGTGATCGAGTTTTTGTTTCGTAAGTGGATTTTCATTTTCAGATTTCGAGGGAAATAAGAAAATTACCTAAGATCTAAAGAATAATATGGCTTGATATTTTCAAATGATTGTTAAAAGATAATTTTCCAGAGAAGGTTTTTATTTCTTTTTGGGCTTTTTTTGCGCGCAAAATCTGATAAAAATCAGGTAACACAAAAGCATCATTTGGATCGAGTTTTGAGCCTATATATTTAATACAGTTTCAACAGAGTCTAAGAAATCCATTTTTGTGAGCATGATATTTGAGCTTCCCAGCAATAACGACATTTCAAAAGTTAACACTCATAATGAATGTTGCTGGAAAATTTAAAGGCAGCTACAGATTCTAATTTATAGTTTTAGATCAAATAAATAGGCCAAAAAATTACGAAATTGTTCAGTCAGTAAAGAATATTTAACATATAGTTTTAGAACCTAAAAATGAGTTATAAGACTAACAGTTAAAACGAGAATTTTTGAATACAGGTAGTTAGATTTTCAGGTTACGTAGCAGTATTTAGACAATGGTGTATTCATACTCATTATTAAAAAGACATACTAATTAATCAATCAGAATCGAGATGAGAAAACAAAGTTCTGAAATAAATAATAATTCCTGTTTGATAAAATTGGTATTATAAAAATGTATTGGATTTTTTTTGAGACGCTTTGGAAAACTTTTTCATTTTTTCAAATAATTTAGTTTTTCTGAAAAACTACTATCGATTTTTTTTAAAATAAAACCAATGGGAAGTCCGCCCAAAATCCTGTGTGCCTGCATAATTCCCTAGGCTCTTTTTACCTGACCCCACTTTCTACCGCCTTCGAAAAAGTGGGTGGGGGAATTTTTGACCTATATTTTTTGGGTTTATGACATTTTCTCAAAAACTATCCCGACAAATCTGAGATTACACAAAAAGTTATGACACTCGGAGAAGTCAAATTTTCAATTTTTTAACCATTTTTTCTGACTTTCTCGAAAACTACTTTCTCAAATCTGAATTTTTGGTTAAAAAGTAAAAACAGATTGTTCGAAGCCCCACTGCATAACGGCTACCCTTTTTTACACGAAAAGTAATGACCTCGTAAATGTCAAAGTTTTGATTTTTTGACCGTTTTTTGAATCTTCTTGACTTTTTTTGGAAACTACAAATCTAAATGTGAGGTCTTGAGTTCAATCCAAAAAAAGGTTTGAAGAAAGTTTTCCTGTACCAGCAGCTAAGTTCAAATGTTCTTCAAAAAAGATTATGGCCCTCAGAAAAGTCAAGGTTTTAATTTCTAGTACGTTTTTTGAAACTTGGCCTTTCTCGAAAACTACCCAGCCGAATCTAATATCAAATTTTTTAATTGAAACAACAGACAGGCTACGCCTTAAAAATTGTAAGAAAAACATTGTTCTTGGTAAATTCTCAAAAAACCCAATCCTTCTTAATTGTTTAGAGAACCAACTAAGCCTTTAGATGAAGCCCAATTTTCGAAATTTTGAAATTATCCGGTTCATTCCGCATCGGTACAAAAAGTTCAAAAATTATCAAACAGGTAATTCTATCTTTAGCTAGCCCCTAGTTTTTTCCGCTTGCGATTGGTAAGCGTTATTAAATCGGAATATAGACTTTTTTGGGTTAGCAAATAGTTTAACAAAATCACTTGAATCACTTGCTGCTATGTTGCCGACTATGCTAATGGCATGCTCAAGTTTTTGAAAAATTAAATGTAACTAACGGGTATTAGTTACTGCTGGTGCATGCAATTTATAGATCTTAAACCATTAAATGAAAGATTAGAGAGTTTCGATATTTTTTTTCTGCTGATGATTTTTTGGCTTCATAGTTGTCAACTTAAGCTTTATCGGTTTGTGTCCAAATTATGTATTCCACTTTGCATACACTACTTATATAGCGTTACATAGTTGCCGTTACATGTATTTATGTGCAATTAGATTTTTTCACGAAAATTTTTGGCTGAATTTCAGCTTATTGACTGTCGACTAATTATGTCGGCCTATTTACCTATTTTTACCCTTGAAATTTCCGGTAGTATTTTTTGAGATTGGTAATACTCTGTCTGACACCAATACTTGCATGCCCAAAATTAACATCACTTGGACATCTTTGAAATTTTTTGTTGATTTAAACACGAAACAAAATATCTTTTTTAAAAATAAAATCCCATTTCTTTAATTAACCTCGCTAAGTTCTGTTTGCTTATTATTGAGCGTTATGGTGCTTTCATCATACATATATTGTATCGGAAGTGGTTCGAAGCTCAGCTTTGACTCTATGTTTTAAATTCCTTCCTTGTCTCGATTCTGTTTGGTTGATATAGTGTTTGCCTACTTACAGGCGAGTATGAATATGCGGTTGTCTAAACACAGGCCGCACTTTAATTCTCAGCTCAGCTGAAACTCTATAATTTTCATTTTCTTTTTGCTGAAATTGTTTGCATGCAATTTTCATTTAGGCTTAGACTAGTAAATTATATCGTTCAAATAACTTGCTTTGATCAGTGTTATTGAATCTTGCTGGCCTCCCAAGTTTTGACAACATATTCACTCTGAGTCAAAGTTTCTAAAATGCATTCAAAATTTTGGAATGCGGTTGACTCGAAAAGATGATGATCAAAATTTCTTCCCCTTATGTGAGTTAGAATCGAATATGTATCAGTTGCCAGTTGCAACATAACATATTCTGATTCAAAGTATTTGGTCTTCCTAAAAACCAGCTGGTTTGTTTTAGCTAAAGTACAGAAGCATTTAGTCTGTATCAATCTTAAAGGACGTCAGGTTGTGATTACTCGAACAAACCAGAATACCCTTTTCAATTCAAACCCAAATTCCACAGACGAAGCGAAACTTAAAGATAAAGCAACTGAAAACCACGTCAAGATAGGTTCCTTCGTGTTTAACTCTCATAACTTCAACAAGGCAGGTAACGTCAATCCCTTTGACCTTGAGGATTACCTGGAAGATGATCAGGATGGTTTGACCCAGAGCAGTCACGTGAACGGATTGAGGGCGCAGCGGAAATACTCCAAAGTGAAAGATTTCTGGGAAAAACAGCAAGATCAACAGCAGAAAAAGTGCTCATTGCAAACCAGCTTGAAAGTAACTAATCGCAGAGCTGTGTCAAGCTCACCGAAACCACCACCGAGGTCCAAAATGATATCTTCCGGTAAGCTTAGTGTTAGTATATTTTTGGCGTGCTTTTTGCAAAGATGGTTTTATCCCGCAATCTGCTCAGATAAATTGTTTGTTTGATAATTTTGTTTTCGACCAAATTCTTACAATCGAGTCTTTTGATTTAAGCCTATGAATCAAGCAATTTTATCTCAACGTTGATATGTTTTAATTGTTTCCGTGTTCAGGAGAAGATGAACCTGACAACGCAAACGCCACCGAAACCTTCAATTACATCGAAAACAAGGCTAAAAAGCTGCAAGACGAGATTGCAAAACGACAACCAGTTATTTCCAAACACAAGAAAATGACCGCCATCAAACGAGAACAGATGGATATAAGCTCCGACCAATCAATTCGTGACAATGGCTTAGCTTCGCTTGCTTCAAAATCAGCGAGTGATGTCTCGCTCGCCGAAAGCGAATTAACCGACGTGTTAGCCAAAAAACAAGGAGCTTTGAAAGAGCTGAGGATTTTACAGGAGGCCGCGAAGAAAAATCGAGATGAAATAAAAAGCTCAGAAGAGGAGATGAAAGAAAGGATAAAAAGGTACGAAATGGATATTCTTAATTTAGAGAAGAAAACAGATCAAGTCAGATTAGAACTGGAACTGAAAAGTTCGAAACTAAAACAGGCGGAACTGAAGTTGGAAAACAAGCTGGCTCTCAACACTTCAAAAGTAGATGCAATAATCAATGAAAATGGTGAGCTGAAATTCAAACTAGAAAGTTTGGAAAGTACCAAAAGTGATTTAGAACTGGAATTCCAATCTCAGACGGACAAATTTTCTGATGAACTGAAAGCCAAAAATTCTAAAATCGATACGCTTACGGTCGAAATAGAAGAACTGAGTACTCAAAATGAAGAATTGGAAAAAGAAATTTCATTCATTCAACAAAATAATTCAAATGCTGAAAATGAGTTCAAAGAAGTGGTATTGAAACTTCAGATGCAAATTGGAAAGTTAAACGAAGAAATGCAATCCAAAAATAAAGAAATTATCAGTGCGAATGCGAAAAACCAGGAGTTAGAAAATAATTTTGCATCTGAAGTGAACAGATTGAAAAAAATTGTAGTTGAAAAAGATCAAGAAAATAGAAGTGTGAATGAAAAGCAAATATCAACGATGTCTCAAAAAGTTACTGAAATAAATAGAATGAAAGAACTAATGGCCGAAGCAATTCAGGTTCTGAAAAGTGCAAAACTAAATGAAGATGAAAATGAAAGTATTAACGTAGAGTTCATAGTTCATGAGGCAAAGTTATTCAAAAGAGATCGCTTAAACATGGCGAAAGAAATCGATCGACTGAACAATGAGTTGAACGAATTGAACAAATTCGTGTCTAAAATTAAAGGAGAAACTTCAGAACGTGAACAAAACCTGAAGAAAACTGTCGAAAGTTTATCGGACGAATTGCGCTTGAAGAATATCAAATTAGAAAATGAAGCTAGTGATTTCGAGAGACGTGAGAAAAACTTAAAACTTGATTTAGAAAAAGCCAAAAACGAGCTCGATTTGAAGCTGCTAGCCGCAAATGAAACTTTTCAGCAAAAAGTTTCAAATTATGAAGCAAAAATAGAGAAACTACACTTGCAGCTGGCTGAAAATATCAAAGATCACCATGAAAAAATCAATCAACTCACGATAAGTTTTCAGTCCGAAAAAGAAAACTTAGAGAGAACTAAGAATGAAGAAATATCTCGTATGTCGGATGACTTCAAAAACCAATCGGAACAAGATATAAACAAAATTCAAGATAATGCTTCGAGTTATTATCATGAATTAAACGAAGTCACTACCGAATTAAAAGTACTGAAAAAATCCGAGGACAGGATTCGAAAGGAGCTCAACGCTCTAGAAAAAACTGTGGACGTAGAAATAGAAAATGCTTGTAAGGTCCTCAGTTCTGTGATGGGTCTTGGATTACCCGTCACATTTCCGCCATTTGGCAATGTTTCGAACCGCATCAAAGATATTTTGTCTAAACTTGCCCTTCTGAGGGCTTTAGTGTCAGAATTGAGAGGTTATGTGGATAACATAAACCAAAATTCAGAACAACTGCGAAATAAAGTTATCGAAACTGAGCAGAAATCTCGATTTGAGCTTCAAAACCTCGAAAAGCGCCTAAAGCAGGATAAAAACGAAGCGATGGCGAAGGTGAGGGAAGAAATTATAGATGAGTATTTGACTCAAATTGAAGAACTGAGAAAACTTATCGAAGACGAAAAAAATGTTTCGCGCAAAATTAGATGTCAGCTGCGCGAAAAGGATGAGCAAATACATAGCATGAAAATTTCGATGAATGACTGGAAAATGAAGACGATGAATGAATTGGAGAAAACTATTCGAGATCAAATTGAAGTCGAAATAGAATCTAGGATACAGAGACAAAATTTAGTGAGACGAGAACTCCTGAATGAAAAAGAAAGAGAAGCCAAGAGACTCAGTGATCAAGTTTTGCACCTCAATTCTAGGATTCAAACTTTATCAAACCCATCAGTCGAAAGTACAGAAGATGAGGTAACTAGGAACGCTGCTATTCGGCTAATACGCCAACTTCAGAAGAAAAACAGACAGCTGCAACAGGATAACATGCAGTTAAGACTAAAAGAAAGAACATCGTATCAGAAAACTTCGAATTTAGCTGAAGGTTGTCTAAGTGCAAACACCGCGTCGGTTGAAAATTTCGAGCTGCTGGGAAGCTGCGTGAAGAAGTTGCTAGACGAGGATAGAAAGAAACTGGCTGCTTCAATGTCTGATTTGACCATATATGGTGTTTAGTATTTTATTAAATTCAAATTAGTATTTAAATCATCTTTCCTGGTAAATGTATTTGTTTTAAAAATTAAAACTTTATGTTCATAATTTAGTTCATCGCTTTGTTTTTTTAAATATAATAGGGTACTGTACTATAAATTGTACGACTGATTATGGTTTTTGACAAAATCTACCAAATTCTCTTGTCAGGTTTTTATTCCGACCAGTTAAAATGGGGAGGAACTTTGTATTCGGGTGTGTTTTAGTTTTTTTGTTCCGACCATTGAAAATGGGGAGGAACTTTGTATTCGGGTGTGTTTTAGTTATGTTTGTTTTCCACGCAAAATCAGTTACCGCAAATAATCATCGGGCGGGGTTGAGTGATATATCATATTAAAGCCTTTTCAGTCGTGATTTGAACGACGTTGAAAAATTAAAAAAAAATTTCAGTGTCGAGAAAAACCGGTTTGAAATTTTTGATTTTTGGTCTAATTCGAGCTAATCAGTAAGGTAGTTAGCAATAGCAATAGCTTATTTAAGCTTAATTTCAGCCGTGAAAACTTGGTTTTATTCAAGAAAAGGTAGTTTTTTTGAGTTTTTTAGCGCAATTTTGGGAATCAAAAACTTGAAATCTCAAAAAATTCGCGCAAAAATTTTTTTCTCAATTTTCTTAGAATTTATTTTTTCAAATTTTTGTTTTGTTTTTATTATTCTTCGAAGACTGTTTTCCAATTGATCTATTTGGCTATGACTCTAATATGCCGAAGTGCTATAATTTCGTTCAGATTTTTTTTATCACAACATGAAGAAGAAAACGACATCAATTTGAGAAAACATTTTTGTATTTTTTAAGACTGGTCGGAACATTCTGTGCTACTTGCACAGTAACTGGCTATCCTTGTTTGACTATCCAATTATCTCAAAAACACATGAAGGCTTAACTGTGTAGGCATTCGAAAACCTGGCACTGTTGAAGCTTTACACTTGCAAAAGTAAACTCATAATCGAGAACTCGACTCAGGGAACTCTTAATCGAGAACTCGACTTTCCTTTGAACAACCTTGTATAATTTTGATAAAACGCCGGCTAAAAATTGACTGCATTCTTTCAGTATTGCATCAACATCGAGAACGTATTTGAGCTCTCTAATTGAAACAATTTATCGACTTTTTTCGACTTCAGAGACCCGAATGTTGTTTTTAGTGTTGATTTTTTGTAGCTTATGCAGTTTTTTCCTGGAACACACATGCAAGCCTTTTCAAAGCAAAATCTGTCCATGCTTTCTTGTTTTCATATACTTCTTTACCATTGGCTTTCGTCTCAATTTCTGTCTGCTAGTTTTTCATGCTATGTTTGTTGTATTGGAGGTGTAGCGACGCTCAGCTTCGCCTCTTCGTTAAAAATCTGTAAATTCAGTGGTGGTTCGATTGGCCTGCTTCAGAAGCTTCCTCCAGGGACTTAGTCCGGGTCGGCCTTGTTTTTTTTCGCTAGGTAAATTTGTAGATCTTTCAATTTTTTCTGTTTATTGGTTTGCGTCTCACATCCTATATCTATCTTTCTGACCATTGTGAATGAAACGATCGAACCTTGAAATGTATTTTTCGCCGATGATTTTTTTGGACTCAGTTTTTTCGACTAAACCTCTGGCGAGTTTTTTCAATGGTGATTTTCATTCATGTCAAAGCGCAATAACTCATTCAAGAGCGTGACCAGACTTTGTTTTATCTTTGTACTTTCAATTTTTTTGGATTGAGTTTCAAGAAAGATTTTTTGCTTTTCAGGTTTCTGCCAACTTTCGTTCTTAAATCCAAGTTTCCAACTTTTTGGTTTTGACATTTAGTTGATCTTTAGTTTGCCATGGTTAAGATTTGATTTGATTTGAAGGACTGGATTGAAACTGTTTGTCATGTGTGTGAATAAGTTTGTTTCAAGTAGTGCAATAATTCAACAATATAGAGAACTTATCATTGAAAGAGCACCAATTTGAGTCAGCGCAGAAAGTAATTCAAGTTGTTGAAGCGCCGCTGAGAACTTTCTATTAAGTACTATTTTATATGGACCTGAAGTTGTTTAATCGAAGTAACTTTTATCCAGAAAAAAAAGATAATGGATTTAAAGAAAAAAATATATATTTCAAAACCTTTCAGTTCGCCTATTGTGAATCTTTTTGATATTTTTTTTTTCAGAAGTATTTACGATCAAAGAACAAAAGCAAAAAAACAGTTTTCAGACTTGAAAATTGTTTTCACTATTATTTGCTTGATTTCAATTAATACGATGTTTTTTTAGGTGTACGATTTGTAGTCCAATTATTTTTGTAAAAATAATTATCTCAATATTTTTTTTACCAAAACAATTTGTTGAAGTAGTCGCAATCAATTAAACAAGTATCTCTGATTCTATGAATAAGGTTGTCTATAGGCTGTTTAGGCTGAATTCAAATTTCTGTAATGATTTTAATATTGAAATCAATTAGAGAATTATATAGTGTTCGTAATCGCACAGATATTAATTTTTTTTGATAATTTGTGTAATTTTTTTTTTTGTTGTTGGCGATTTTATTCTTCTAGTGGTATCGAGTGACTTGTATAATTTTTTTTCTAGAGTGTAATTGCAGCAGCTCGTATACGTTTTATTCATTGATTGAGCAAATTCCATGCGTTTTTTTTATTATCCTTAGTTCTTGTGTTTTTTTGAGGCGAAACGCAAATTGAATTAAAAAATTTTGATGTAGTTTCAAATTTTTTAAAGCGGTTTTATTGGCAACTCCATATACTAATACTCCATTTTGATACATTGGATGTATAAACTGCTTGTAAATTCTAATGAGAACAGATGAGCTGAGAAACTGTCTTGTTTGATAAAAAATGGATATGAATCGTTGCACTTTTTTCTTACTGATACAATATGTTGGTTGAAGGTAACTTTTTGATGCAAAGGAAATCCCAGGTATTTAGCTGCACTTCTTAGTTCTATCGTGTTTTGGTTCCAGGTAAATTTTTCAAATTTTTTTTTTCTATTGCTAATCATAATTTGTGTTTTTCCTTTGTTTGTTGTAAGTTAATTATTTTCCATTCATTCTGATATTAATTCGAAATCAGTTTTGAGTTCTTTAGTTTCGTTGAGTGTTCCAAAAATGTTAATGTCATCCGCATAGAGAAAACATTCACTGTGCTGTGGTATGTTGGGAACAAAACAGAAGCTTGAGGTACCCCACAGTGAATTTTCTCTGTTGTTGAACAATTGTTTGGATAAAAGATGACTGGTTTTATTGCTGAGGTAATATTTCAGTAAATTAAGAGGAACTCCTCTCAGCCCGTAACGGTGACACTTGTGAATAAGTGTGTCATGATCAACGGTATCAAAAGCTTTTGATAGATGTAAGAGTGCAGTACGCTATTTTATGTGTTTTTTTTGCTTTCAATAAGAACCTTTAAAATTTCCACAAAACCATCAAATGTAGAGCGTCTGTTGCAAAATCCAAACTGTTTATTGCTTAAGACTTCAAACTGATTGAAAATTTAATGAGAAGATTTGAGAGACCCATGTCACCTTCACTTTTTTGTTGGGCAGTTGCTATATTGTGTCAAAAACTTTCACAAAATTGTGACGGGAAGAAAGAATTAATTTTTATTTGCAATAATTTTGGAAAAATCACTCTTTTTTTGAAATCCAGATAAAAACTCTGAACCGTTTTCGACGAAATAGTCGTTCAACTCTTGTGCAGTTATAGGATTTTCTTCAGCTTTCAAACTTTTTTTTTTGCCCTCAACTTCTTTCACATAAAACTTTCATTGGGTTGTCCATTGTTTCAAAGAATAGGCCATTGTAAAAACTTTACTATTTTCTGATATATATATATTTTTGACTTTGAGTGTTTGCTGTCTCAGTTTTTGCTTTACCTCTGATGTACCCCGATTTTGATATGCTTTAAATAATTTGTGTTTTTAATCATTCGCATTTGTGATATCGTTCGGTATTCAACTTTTTTTGAAAAATTTTGTTTTTCTAACTCAATTTTGATTAGTTTTTTTTTGTGAAAGCCACTTCATTTCACAACTTCTGCGGCAAAAATGTTCCCATTTTCACATCTTCACGTTTTTACATTTGTTCATGAGTCCAATAATGAATTCAACTTTAACACCATAATGATGAATGATCGCGTGTTCAAAACGTTTAATGGTGCATGAAAAAAATTGCAAAGGCCAACTCTATGGTTTTTCGAGAGTTCTGTGTAACACGCGTGCTGTCATTTGGCCCAGATATCAGATTTAAATCAAGCAAATCCATGTTTTTAATGAGTTGCGTGCTATCTTGTGTCACAGCAGTTACATCTATATTAAAGTGTCTACTTAATATAAGTTTTTTTTAGTGTCAATTTTAAGTTCGAAGATATGAGTCAAAAAAATTTAAGAAAGTTTACTTTTTTTTGCCCTTGGCGACTTGTAAACCGCAGTTAGAAACAATTTCTGTTTGTTACTGATTGTCCAGACCGTAAAAACTTGGATTTGTTTTGAGGCTAAAAGTTTCAATGTTTTTCTATGTTCAGAACTGCATAAGAAAAACTTTTTTTAATTTTTGAATTAGATTCAAAACAAAGAGAAAAGAAAATCAGATGCATGATTCGCTCTATTTGATTTTAATACTCATCTTGAGAAAGAAGATAATTTTTGCAAATTAGAGATCAATTTGAGCGTCAGCGGAAACCGATTTGCTCTCCCGCACCTCAAGTTTAGTAACTTTACTCATTACAGAAGTATTGCGGGATAGTTTCACTGAAGTCTAAGTTCAGCGGAAAATCGCTTCAGGCAGAAATATAGTGTTTGTAAGAATCTACTAAAAGCCAGAATCTTTTTTTGCTAGAAGTTAAATTTAATTTGTAAACTTGATAGATCAGCGCAACTCGCTTCCCATCTGTAACCTTTTTCATAACATTGGTAAAAAAGTTTATAATATTGATACAATTTTGCGTTAAATTCAAGATCAGCGGAAAAATTGCTTCACTTGAACAACATAAAGAGGTAATTGAAAATAACAAAAAGAAAGATAGACTGACCCCGGTCATCACATTTGTGATAGAAATTAGCAAAAATTGCCTATCCCTTATCTTATGTAACCCTAGACTTGTGAAGTTTTTTTTTTTAGTTTTTGTGGCTTTTGTTTTTTTGTTTACGACATAAGCATAATAATAATTCGTTTTAATGTGAAAAGCGCCACGGAAATTTGCTAATTTTTATGATTTTTTCATTTTATACCATAATTGGCCCAATTTGAGTTTTTTGAGTTTCAGCGGAAAATCGTTTTGAACTCGATATCTTATTCTGTTTGAATCAATTTTTCTTCATTCTTGCTGTTGTGATGTGTTGTTTTTATTGTTAACTAATGTATAATTTTAGCCTGACAAAATCACGAAAAATTTAGATGTCTAACCTGAAAGGTAGATATTAGGATCCGAATTTTTTTTCTTGTTTCAATCGATTTTTTTCATAATAAACTTGATAGAAACCTCAGTACAAAAAGAAAATAGAAACAATGTTAACTTCTATCCAAAATCAATGAATTTTTTTTAACATATCAGTAAAATTCAACAAAGCATGTTAGTGTGAATAACTTACATCACTGAGGAAAGTAAATATTAACAAATGAGTTGTTTTAGTCTTCGATATAACTAAACACACATATCACAAAATTAAAGAACATGCTGAAAACTTAAATAACATAAATTTGATCTAAAAGATAAGTTGATTACACTGAGTACCCGACAACACTGATTGATGTAGTTTAAACACGAAGACTTTCTAACAAAAGATAAGAGTAACGTTGTACCAGCAACACGACAGCGTCACTTACAAATTAACAAGAACTAGTTACTTAATACAGGGACTGTGTTAATTGTTTTTGTCTGCTCTGGAGACAAATTGGCAAAGAACTTAGCCGATTTCTCATCACGATAGCAATGTTTCGCTTGAAAGAGTTTGCACTAGACGAAGTTCTCCCATTTGAGTGCCGACTTGGTTTTTATGAATGGGTTTTTCAAGAGCGAGTACATCTTTTGGTGATTTCACCTGAGTCCATCTTTTGTTGCTTGCATCGTTTTCGTCAGAGCAAAGAACAAATATACAGCAGTTGTTCGTAGAAAACGCTTAATTTCGTGAGTGAGATGTTTTTAAAAATCATCTCATTTTTTTATCCTCATTTTTCAAATTTTTTCGATTGCGGTACACATCATCTTGAACCTTCAACTTAATAAATTTTTAATACAGTCTGGCATGAAGCCACCGTGCAACTCTCTGCGAGTAGGCAACACGTAATGAGCCTCCATGCCAGTATGAGTGACATCAACATTCAAATGTTTTTTTTTACAAAACCAAATAACGTTTCTCGCCAAGTTTTTTTTCGGTTTTTGCATCAAAAGGTGTATTTTTTATGGACCACAGAATCCTTTCTGGAAAATTTTTCCTGATCTTTCAACCGCTTGTGGAGGTCTCACAGGAAGCCATTAGTTTATCAAACCTGTCTGTGTTGTCCAACTGATTTTTGTTTTTCTTCGTAGCCAAAAACTCCAACTTTTTTCTTGTGCTGGCAGCATCAACACTCAGAATCCTCGCCCAAAACTACCCTCTGCGCCGTTGCTACACTAGATTCGCTCACAGCATTCATTAGTAATCAAATAATTCGGGTACTCAATGGTAATAATCACAAAAAAGAACTAGAATCTTTTTCTCAAATTCTGCCGAAACTCAGTTCATTTCTCATTCAAAACGCTGCTTAAAAGCGCAATCCAAATGCGCAGTCTGAAAAAAAAGCTAAAGAATTAGTTCAAATTCAAAGCGACCGTTTCGCAGACACTCATTCTCTATCTAACCGGAATACAGACTTTTTTCGGGTTAACAACTAAATTGACAGAATCTTTTGAATAATTTTACCTTTGCTTCGTATGAACTAAAAAATCAGACTTTAATTCTTCCTTGTGGCAAAAAGGTTGCGCATCTGTCTTTAAAGATAAGGGTCATTAGTTCGAATCCGACCAGGACCTGTTTTTTTCGAAAGCGGAAAATAGTCGGCTCGTCAAAAAATATTCTTCTGGTTGTCTGCTTTTTACATCGGCTTAGTTTCCACAGTACCAGATTTGCCTAAAGTTTTAGCAGTGTACTCAAATAAAAAAACTTTTAAATAAATTCCGGGGTTGGGCAAGTAATTGAGTTCCAAGAAGTTTTGCCTATTTTTTTTTGGTATTTTTCAAATTTTTTTCACGTTGTTCATTAAAAGTTTTTGAAAGTTCTTTTCTTTATAAATTTAAAGAGTGATCAGGGTAGTTTTGCAAGGATTTGTTTCAGTGGTAACAATCATGCTTGAGAAGACAAATCACAGAAGTTTGATTCAAGTCAGGACCTGTTTTTTGTGGAAAATTTTAGAGTTTCGTGTCTGCCGTCTTCTCGTCGTCTTAGGTCCCACCACAGATAATTTCGGCTTCTTTTCAGCATTTTGAAAGGTTTGTTTAAAGTTTTTTTATGATGCAGCTAATTTTATTCCAGAATTTTTGTTTTGCAATTTTAACACTTTTTTTGAAAAAAAAAGATGTTTTGATATTTTTTTCTTAAATTTTTTCATTTGTCTTTTCATTTGCTGGTAATCATAACCATTCAATTTTTGCCTTTCAAGTGATGCGAAGCTACGCTTCACGGCTGCGTAGAAAATCATAACAGAAGTTGATTATTTACGATATGTTTGAATTTACTTTTTTTAGTGGATTTTTAGCATAACTTTTGACTTGAAACAGTTCAAAATGTATTGATTTTTTCCAGCCACCCTCTAGGGGTAGGCAGGAACTATTTTTTTGTGATTTGTTGATTTTTTTAAGCTGATTTGGGCTGTTGGGGAAAACATGTTGGGGATCAAGCGTGGCTTAAACTTGTAGCTGCTACAGCCGTGATTCAGATTATTCAAAAATTAGCAAACATTTGTGTCAATAACGAGTAAAACTGGTCTAATTTTTTTCCTTTCTGGGCTGAATTAGGTAAAAGCTGACAGAATTTTGATTAGAGGCTGGAATTCAAAATTAGGTCTTCTACAATTTTAACTTTAATATAGCTAAAAGTCTAGTAACATCAGCTAAAGTCAATTGCCCCTATTACAAACTGAAAAAAGCAGGAAATTTTTTTTGCATCATTTTTTTTTTCAATTTGATCTATGATCAGTATCAGTTCGCTAGGAATTTTTGGTACTTAATGCACAGAAAACGGCTATGCTTTCCAAAACTTTTTTTACTTTAAAAAGATTTAAGTTTAGCCTATTTGATCCTGTGTTCTTCTGCTGGCAAGTTTTTTGAATAGTCTTACCCTGCTATTAAAAACCGGGGCTGATTCATAAGGAACGTCATTGCGCGAAGAAAAAGCTTAGTTTTTACCCTTGCGACAAGCAAAGGTATTTTAATCGGATACCAGTTTGTTTCCACGTGAAAAACTATGTTCACAGAAGGGTCAAATTTAGTAATAGAAAACTTATGCTCAGTTCATTATAAATTCATTTTTTTGTATCTGGGATTTTTATTCTGGAGTTAGTGAATTTGCCTGGGACGTCAAAGTTCCTGTGTTTGAATCTGACAGGACCTCTTTTTTTTTCAAGTGGGAGTTATTTGTTTAAAAAATTTTTTGTCTCTATATTTGCCTGCTTATGTTTTGTTGGCTTATATGCCACATCGTAGAAATAGTTTTTTTTGCGTTACACAGGTCACATTGTAGTTGCTTTTAGTCTTTTCAATTACTTCTGCTGATTGTACTTTTCCTAACCTTGATAGATTTTCCTTTTTTAGGATTTTTTTTCGCTTAAAAAATTTATTGTACCCGGCTGAATGATCTAGTTTTCAGTCGTATCTAGCGAAACAAGATTTTAATGCTCATCTTTGAATTGCATAAAAGTTTCAGACAAATTAGTTTTTTTTGTCAGCTCAATGATTTCGTCCCAGTTTTTGTCGGTTCACTGACCGGGTATTTGATTTCTGTATATTGTTGGTAGATTTTAGGTACTTTTTTCATTTTTAAGCGAGGGTAAATATAGTTAATTATTTCCTGAATTTTAAACGCGCCTAAATTTTCTATTAGAAGGTTAAAAACGGTTGCATTAAAATATTCTATTTTTTTCGGTGCAAGGTTTTTGATTTATCTAAAAGTGCGTAGAATAGGTTTGAATTTTAATTTATTGGTGTGTTTTAAGATCAGAATTTTTGGCTTGACTATTTTGTCTACAAAGATACATGGCGAATGTCGCACGATATTCAGGATTGTGATTTTTCCAGCTAAAATTTTCAAAAAATGTTTGTCCGAACAAAATTATTTTCAGTTTTTCTGCAAGTTATTAATGGAATTTTTTAAAAACTTCAGCATTCAATTTTTTGTTTCATTTTAATCTAAGTTTATAGCAAATTTTTCCTGTAGGTTTTGTGAGTTGTTTGGTTGCATATTTTATGAAAAGCTTTTGAGTACACAGTTTTTTTTCCGATGCCAAAAAGTTTTTCGCTTTTTGTTCGAGACACATTATGTTTTGGCATTTTTCTGTGTTGCAATTGGTGCGAAGCTTGGCATAGCCTCTTTGCAATGTTCAACTTACTTTTTGAAGGTTTTTGCTCAACCATCTCAATTTTTAGCATATCGTGTTTCTTTTTGAATGAAAATGGGCCGGCTAATTATGCTTCACTAAGAAATTAGGGATATCATAGTTTTGAATTTGTTGAATATGAAAAGGTTTTTGATGTGAGTTGGTGTATTTACCCAATTTTCTTGAAGAACCCTAACCTAGTTGAGATCCGAATACAGCCCTGTCCTCAGTATGTACGAGAACCAAATTGACCACAACGTCCCTACAACTGGCCCCACTATCCTACCCCTACACCATTCTCTATCTTTTTAACTGTTCCCAGAGCACCTTTTTTTAAAATCCCAAAAGATTTTTGGCTTCGTTCGTGCGAATTTTCTGGGGCTAGGTTTGAGTATGTCAGGCGCGCCCCCTCGGGGCTTAAAACTACAACATTGAAATTTTTATTTTTCTGAGAAAACAGGTACGATCTTGAAGCTACTAGCTGTTTAGTAGCGATAGTTTTTGGCATAATTAAATTTGGAAATTTGATTGAGTGTCCTGCGATGAGTTAAGGTATTTTTTTTGGTCGGAGTTTGTTTCGCTAGTAGCTTGCTGCGCTGGGTATAATTAGGTTTTTAGCCGCTGCTTTAAAACGAAATTGGGCATTTTGTTACGAAATTCTTTTCAACTAGGATTGTTATGAAGATTAAAGGTCATACATAGGTTATCGGGTTCAGTATCGTCTTTACGCAATAATTCAGACTTCAAGCGTAAACTGAAAATGTGGTTTCAGTGTCTAGTAAACCGTTCTAAAGCTGCTGCTTTTCAAACCAAAATAGAGCGAAGGAACGTTTCCGCAGACATATTTACTAAATTTGAAACTTAAAACTTGTAAAAGACATTAGTTTGACAAAATCAAAATGCATGATAAGCTTTCCATCACCCGAGAATTGAAAAATTTATTAAATATTGTATTTATAGTTTTTGATATCAAGGAAAAACATTAAGGGTCAATAAAATTGAAAACAGATATTACTGCACTATAACAAGAAGCACCTCTCTATAGTTTTTTTGTTTTTTTTTCGCTTAAAACTTGTGCCAAAACTATCAATATGATGATACCTTACCTAGATTTTTTCAGAGAAGCCTACCGAGGTTAATTTAGCCAAGGTTAACAAGAGAACTAAAATACAAACTGTTTTTTATATAATCAGCTTTGATAAAAGAACGTTATCAAAACCGACTGTTGTCAAACATTCGATGTTTTCATTGTTTTTTGTTTCTTGATGCCGGTCCTTGCTTGAAATTAGCTTTACGGTGAGCACTAAGATTAGCTGATGCTCAATCATTGGGAAGTTATTTGCTGCATACTTTGGTGGCGTCCCTCATGCTTGAAGGACCGAATGCTTGAAATTTATTTTAGCTTACTTTCAGCCAATCAGAATTGAGCATTCAAAATCTCAAGGTAAACCGTGAATATCTCAAAGTAAGAAAATAAATCCAGGCCATTAGTGTTTATACTGACCGATTAAATAATAAGCAGATGAGTTTTCAAGACTAAAAAATTCTTATGAACTTGAACTCATGAATCTTGATGTTTATCTGATTAGTATTGTGGTTGTAACCCTCAGTTTCTAATATTTTTGATTATTTTCCACTGATTTAAAACAATTTCTGTTAATATTGACTTCGATTTTGTGCGAAAGACATTTAGCCAATACGAACGCTTAGCGATTTTGATTGACTGAAACTTTTCAAGCATTCGGTCCTTCAAGCATGAGAACCCTCCCCGCACACTTTGTTTGCAGTGCAATTTAAGTTGTTGCCAAGGTGAAATCAGGAGACAAAATCCGGGCATTATCTGTTTAATCCCTAATGGGTATCCAATTAGGCCTATGAGTTTTTTTCAGACCAATTTCGACTTCATACTAGACAGTTTGAACGAAATTTTTATTATCATCTTATCGATATTGACGTCCTGAGCTCAAATTTAAAAGGATGATTGTCATGTAAGCCTTTTTTTAAAAGCCTATGTCTCGCTCGTGTTTGCGAAGTGCAGCTGCGCCTCTCTGTAAACGGTACATATATACATAATAGCTAACTTTAATAAGTTTTGTTGACCGTTCTATAGAAAGGTCGATCACACGCAAGCACGCACGCACACACACACACACACACACACACTCACACACGCACATACACACACACACAAACGAACAAACGAGGGTTACAATCATCTGCCATGTCAGTTCTTTTAGCCCCGTTATACGACTAGGTAGTAAACTCACTGATTATTTTCACTAATTTTGTCGGATGCCCTCCAAGAGAATAGCCTCACAAGATATCTGCTAATTAAAGTCCATAACCAGCAGTAAAAAAAAAAACATTTATCCGTTGCATTGCTTTGGCACTACGTTTCAAGCGCATTCAATTGTCTCTCAATTGTGCATTCAATTTTCGGGTGTTTCGACCCGAGTTATTCTGATAAACCAACTCTTTGAATTTTTGTTTGAATTGTTTGCTGCCTTGATGCTAGCAGAGAAGCAGACTTCATAATAGTTAATTCCAGATTGCACTTTTTGACAATAAATTTGTATGAAAGAGTTCCTTTGACGCAAAAAGCAGAAAACAAAGCGTGGATGTATTTGCAGCACGTGTCTCTTTATCGCACGGTAAGCAACACTGTTACCAAATACTGTTCTGTACTACAATCTGATGATAAATATTTTGATTCTTGTTGCTTTCATCATATGGTAGTTTAATTATTCAGATCTTGTCAAAATTAATTTTTGGTTGATTTTTGAGTCGTAAAACATGGTCAAAACTGTGTTTTTCTCGGTTCTGAATTCGCATAAAAATGTGGCGTTTCTGATCGACTGTTGTGATGGAAGCGTGAACAAATTCCCCTTCATCAGACGACAGCTAAAAGAAGAGGTTATTCAGAGGGAGGATGATGGATTGAACCTGTTTGCCCTGAACTTCGCCAAATATGGAAATAGTAGTGTCGAGTGCTGGAGTCCCGAACCTAGATTCGCCAGCGTCGGAAATGTTGTACAGGTAGATAATACTTCAAATAAATATAATTTTGAAGCCCTGATATAACATTGAGCTTGACATAAATTGATTGAAAAAGATTGAAAACTTTGAAATGTAGAAGCTGATTTATCACGCAGGAGCAAATCGATCAAATGAATTGAAAAAAAAATAATAATAATAGTCTGATTTATTGTTCCAACCATTTGAAAATTGCAGAGGAACTTTGTATTCGGGTGTGTTTGGTTTTGTTTCTTCTTCATGTACGACAAATAATCATCGGAATGGGTCGAGTTATATATCATATTAAAGACCTTTCAGGTGTGATTTGACGTGTTGAGAAAAACCGGTTTGAAGTTTTTGATTTTTGGTCTAATTTCGAGCTAATAGGGTCAATGTGCAGGCTTATAATAGCTTATCTAAGCTTAATTTAAGCCGTAAAATTTCGTTTTACTCGTGCAAATTTAGTTTGTGGAGTTTCTAAGCGCCATTTTGTGAATCAAAACTTTCAAAAAGTTTTTGAATTTATTTTAAATTTTTATAATTTTTTTTTGCGTTTTTCTACAAAAACTGTTTTCCAATTGGCCTATTTGGTTGTGACTGTCGAATATGCCTATTTTTTTTCCATTGAGATCTTTTTATTACACCACACAGAAAAAAAAACATTAACTTGAAAAAAAGTAATTTTATTTAAGGTTATGGTCGGAGCATTGATATATTTGCACAGCAACCGGCTATCCTTGTTTTTTGTCCTTGTTCAATTATTAAAATTTAAGCTGATTTTTGACCTGTTTGTTTATTTTTACAGGCTGCCCATTGGATCAACGATAGGGTAGGTTTGTCCAGCTTCGGCAGTCCCAAACTGATCCCAGCCATCACTCAGGTCGTCCAATCAAAACCCGACACGTCACCAGTTGATTGCATCACAGTCATCACTGATCACAGACCGCAAGAGTGCTTCGGTGATATCCTTCTAGCTCTAGAGGTCAGAGGTCAAATGATACCCTTAAACGTCGTATATCTCCATCATATTTCGAGCGAAGGCGACACTCTTGAATTTTACCGAAACCTGTGCTTGAAATCAGGAGGCGATCTGAAAGCAGTGGAACTTTCCTGTGAAGGCGACTTGGTAAATTGTGACGTAATTGTTGAAAACTCCAGGGCAAACGTAGTTCATAAGTTCACACCGTGTTTTCAATCCTGCTTCAACTGCTTGAAAGAAACGCAGAAAAATTGTATGTCTACTAGTTCATCCAGGAGCCCAAGCTATCGTGCGATAACCATGCAGGAAAGACCAAAGCCAATCCCAGTTCCGGCTATGGAACCTTATTCAGGTCTGACCAAAAATGCGATAGTCTTGGCACGCAGAAACGAGTCAGATGGGTACTTCTATCTAGCGAAAGTACTGGACTCAAGTTTGGCTCATGAGAAGCTGGTTGAATTCCTAGAAACTCCTAGACCGGAAGTGACGAAGTGTTCCAATTATGACTTGATTAACATCCGAGAGGCAATGACATACTCGATGTTTCCTGGATCGAGAGTGCTCGGCAAAATCGACACCCAAAAGTGAATGAACTAAATTCTATTCGAAAAAATTAAAATAACATTGATATCGGTTTTCCAAAAAAACTTCTCACTGAAATAAAATTTCCAAGGGCATGTTTGTTCATCAAGCGTTGAAAATATGCAGATATAAAAATATTGGATAAATTAAATGATATTTATTGAGTCCTAAATTTGTACCAACGATCAAAAGCTGTAATTATTTTATAGGTTCTGTCCTGGGACTGTTTTGCATGGATCATTGGACGCCTCTGCAGGCGAAGGTGCCAGAAAAACTCACGACAACCTTGTGATCGAGTATTGCAACGGTGAAATCATAGCGACGGCACCAAGCCGATTGGTACGCATACCCGAGTCGCAATTCTATTGGCTGCAAAAGTTTTTCAATTCGACCAATCAATGTAGAGTTACCAGGGAGGATCTTGATATCAATGCGGCAACTGCACAGTTGGGATCGCGAAGACCTGAAACGGGAGTTAAGGCGAAACTGGACAGGTTTTTCGGAGACGAAGAACCGACTACATGGCATCGACATATGTACTCGCAGTTGCCTCACTACGACTTTGACAGGGTGGGTTTCTAATTTTTTCTTTTCTATTTTTCAAATGATCATAGTTTCCTTTACAAATTACTGTTGGAATCTCACATAAAAATGGGACTCTGATTTGATACCACAGTTACCGCTTACTCGCAGCTAATCAAAAATTTCATTTTTTTTTTATTTCTGAGTTAATTGAATAAAATTACATCTTAAAGTTGGACGAAAAGTTATATATTTTTCTCAACTAGAACAAGTACGAGAGTGACAAGCAGTTGATTAAGTGGTACCAGGAGAGGTATCGGAAGCCAGTGTTTCTGGACTCTGATTCAGAACCCGAGGAAGACACTTTTGAGTTCACTCGGCAGCCGAAGAAGCTGCAGTTGAGGCAGACGTGGCACGACCACTACCTCAGTCTGAGGAGGGCGGACAGTGAGCGGGAGTGGTACAAGAAACTGCTCAAGAGGGAAAACGAAATCATGAGGTATGTTTGATCATGTGCAATTTGAAGTAGTACTTTATCATGCGTAATATGAAGTAGATTGGAGCGAGTATATTTGTATTTGATTTGACTAATTCGTCGTATCATTCTGAATCTTTGAAATTTAAGTTTTGCGTTGGTGCTATGAATGAGGCAAAAGCTATCATTTTGAAAAGGAGTTCTTTTGAAGAACAATATACATTTAAAAATAATTACCATTATAGCTTATTTAGGCAAACGAGAAACATTTTCCTGTTAAACCGCCATTCAGGATAATTGTTTGCTGTCGTTTGTTGCTTTTTTCGCAAAACCCGTTAACTGATTTAATGTAGACGCCGACTTACGAGACGACCCAAAAGTGCCTTCGACGCTCCTCCGGCTCCATGGCGCCAGTGGCTGAAACAAGGACAGGAGCCGCCTGCAGAATACCAGAGGCCTCCAAGGACCAACTTCGGAACCAACACAGATGACAGAAGTACTTCCAGACTAGGAATGCACATCATGCCCTCAAACAAGCATGACTCACTGTTTAAGACTCCGGGGGGCAGCCATGGTAGAGACGTGAGCGTGAAAAGATTGCTGATTCAGACCGACCCTAATAACCCTCCTGGGTCACGTGACCATACTGAAGCTATATACTCAAAGAGATGGTGACGTAGAGTCATCGAATATCTATTCAGTAATTGTGTGTATTAGAGATACTCATTCTGTCATTCCGACTAAAAAAATTGTGATCTTGCGTTCAAATTAAATAATAACTGTTTTCATCGTTTTCAGAGCTGCATTTCAAAAATGAAATCAAGAATAAAGAAACGTTTTTATGTTTAGAACTGTTTTTTGATTATTTTGATTGTTTTGTTTCGACGCAAATAGTTTGAATTGAGTTTCTGTTAATGAACGGGGCAAAATTCATTGCTGTACTCGTTTCCAACGGCCCAAGGGTGCAAAAAGCGGTTGCCTATGCTCGGTTTTTGATCACGCGCTTTAGGTACCTCGTATGTTCAATATATTTCATTGGTCTGTGGTGATGCCAAAAGCTGTTCCTTGATTGGCTTTGTCCTGTGGAATACTGAGTTTTATCAAATCGATTATCTGAGTTTAATTAAAGAAATTAACTTGCTTTGAAAAATAATTTGAATAAACTCGAATTCTTTCGCGTCAAAATCAAGAAAAGCCGTCTTCTGAACGTCATCTTTTTCAGCAACTAAAAACAGAAGATATACGTCACCTAAATATCATTACCCATAATCAGTTTTCACATCAAAATAGACTAAATTGGCAAAAGATAGCCCTTTCCGTTGTACCATGTAATGATAAACTTAACGATACTAATATTTAGTCCCGATCAAAATAATAAACTATTAGTACAAAGTAATGTCCAATTGATATTTTGTGTAAAGTAAAAAAGATTTTTTTTCATGACATTAGAACGATCAGATTCTTGTTTCTAAATTAGCTGAAAATGAGCACTTCTGCAACTCTGAGAACAAGTAACTACAGTATCTATTGCATTTATCGGTGAAATGATATGTTGAGTTACAATTACTTCTTTTTGCTGAGCTCATTAGTTCGATAGAACCGGAAAGAAACTCCATTATAAATACTAGAAACTTGAAAAAAAACTAATTGTGGTTGGAACCAGGGGCGGGGGATTCGACATCCCCCCCCCCGGGGTTCGACCCTCTGCCGACCCTAAAGGTCTCCCTTTGAACTATTTTGAGATATCGATTTTTGGCTGACGGACCCCAAAATTTTTCTTAAGGCGCCTTTGGTGCCAATATATACTAATTTTGAGGGGGGAGTGCGCGCCGAAACAAACGCGATTTTTTTGTCTAAATTTTCCAAAAACTGACTAAAAACGCCCTTTTTGGTCTGTTTTTCAAAATTTTGCATACGGCGCAAAAAATGGCCAAAATAGGGTCTTTAGTGATTGCAAGAGCTCAGAAACTCAATTTAGCCGATCTAAGCAAATCAACAAAATTTTCGTTTTTTTTTTGAAAATCCGCCCTCCCCACGATAAAATCCTAGATCCGCCCCTGTTCATAACATACATTTCTCAGCTTTTTTTTTCAGATATTCGACCCCCTGACTACCCAAAAAGTCCCTCCTTTGCTACTGTTTTAAGATTTCTATTTTCGGCTGGTTGACAAAAAAAATTGCTAAAGGCTCCTTCGACGCCAATATATACAATTTTTAGTGTCCAAAAAGTGACTAAGAACGCCTTTTTGGGCCTTTTAAAAATAATTTGGGCAAACAATTTGACCAAAACAGAGTCTTTTAGTGATTTGGGAGAGTTCGGAAAATCTATTTGGTCGACCTGAAAAAAAGGTCGACAATATTTTCAGAAATTTTTTGAAAATCCGCCCCCCTCGTGAAAATCATAGATCCGTCCCTGGTGGGAACTTTAAAATAAATCAGGTATTCTGGGGAGAACAAGTTGACAATACTTCTTCAAACTAAAAAAATTTCAGGGCAAATTTTTTTCTCATGAAAACCAAGAAATATTATCAGCATTACGGTAATCGATAACTCTGCCCAATCGAAGAAGTTTATCTAATAATAATACTTACCCCAGTCCGGATAAGACTTGTCCAAGTCAGATTGGCCACATTTGCCCCGTTTATACTTGTCCCAGTCAGACTCGTTTGGTTTTAAACGTTCACCTACGTTTTTGTGTTGAAAAATGTTTTTTCACTTTTTTGTGTTGAACTTCCTTAAAAATTCATTGAATTCTCATTGCTTTTGAAAAAAATTTTAAAAATAATTTTCATATGCTTGGAGTGTTTTTCATTCAGACTAATTTCGGCGATCGAAATATGCGTTTAAAAAAATGTATTTCAATGAAGATATCGTCTCCTTCATTTCAATCTCAAAAAAATATCGGTTTTTGATTTTTTGGGATTTGAAAACTGCCAATTATGTATGCGCTTTTTTACTCAAGTGAAGCGTAGTGTAGTATAATGAGAAATTTTTTTCTAACTTGAGTCGCAAATATAAAAGGCTCATTTGGTGGCTTTTTTGGTATAAATCAATTTAATCATATTTAAGCTTATTTAAACAAAAACAATTTAATAGCATTTGTTGCTGCTTTATTTTTGGCTAGTGTTAGGTTTCATTTAAAAAAGTTTCCTATGAAAAAGTATGGGATTTGTTGTTTTAAATGCACTTTTCTCTAAAATTACTACACCGCTTTTTAAAAACAAATAGTACGAATAGAAAACCCGGCCTGCATATTTCACATAACATAATTGCGTACCCGGCCTATTTCGCATCATTCGCATAACCTGCTTTCTATGTGTCTGCATGTTACGCTAATCTCTTTTTATTTTACCTCTTGTTCTACGGCCTTCAAAAGTTTCAGTAGGAGGATTTGTGGCCTACTTGTTTTGATTTCTTACATTTTCTCAAATATAACTTTCACAAATCTGAGATGAAAGTTTTATTCAAATGAAAAATATGCGGATCTCCCTTTCTCAAGCGGCTGTTCCCTAAATTCGGCGGAAAAATCATAAATGCCTCAAACAAGCCCATTTTTTGACAATTTGCAAATTTTTAAAACCATTTACTCTTTTCTCAAAAACTACCCTGCCAAATCGGAGATTAAGGGTTTAACCAAAAAATTTAGTTATGCTAATCCTACTTGCGCAAGCGGTTATACCCTGCGTTTTGAAAAACATGGCCCCCAAATTTGTCCAATTTTCGAAATTTTGATGTTTTTTGGAAAGTTGTTCTTTTTTTTCAAAAACTAACCAGCCAATATCAGTTTAATATATTAGAAATTACAAATCTTATAACAAGTTATTTCAATATCGGCGACCGTGGCGCAAATTCGAGGACATAAGACTCCTAATCAACAGGTGGGATTTTCGGATTTGGAATATTTAAAAAGTTTTTTGGTCGAGTTTTTGCTGTTTAACTTTGGCAAGCTGATAGAAACTGTAGCTGCTTTTCTGGTGGCTAGTGTAAGTAAAATTACAAGCGTTCGTGAAGCAGATGTGAGAACGTGATACTCCTAATCTCAACAATTTTTTTTCAAGGGTCATTTATAGGCTTTGTTTATTTCATTTTGTTTTGCTTGCTTATATCTTTTTTTTGCATTTCCTAGCTTGTTTTGGCGAAGCGCAGCTTCGCCTCTGTGTTTAAAATTTATCATTGCTGTTGAAAACGTAACTTGATTATTTTATTCATGGCGAAATATCCCGCAGTTTAAAATTGATTTGAGGCAAGCTCATATCATTACACAAGCAAAGCGTAGTGTCATAGTATGAACTGTTATTTCCAACCGCTCTATTTTGGTGGCAATTTTGCAGCATTATATCAAATTTACTGCGAATGCATAGCATTATGTCTTGGTATTTGGTTTATTGGTTGCTAGTTCCTATTTGAGCAAAACAAATACTATGAAAATGTATGGAATTTAGTTTTTTGATGATGGTTTTTTGTGGAGTTTTTAGACATTGATAATGTTTTGGGTATTTTCCCAATTTTAAAATTCTTCTGGAGTATTGCTGAACCAATTGTTGAAAAATGATAGCAAAAAAAGACTAGTTTTTTTACCCGACGTTCTACGGTTTTCAAAAATTTCAGTGGGGAAATTTTTTACCCAACTTTTTTTGAATTTTTTCAGTTTCTCGAAAACAACTTTGTAAAATTACTAAGATCGACAAATAAATCAGAAGAAATTAAATTCTGGAGATTTTATCGCATAACCTGCTATAACCTAATTTGAGTAGAAAATAGCTATACAAGGAAAATGTCAAAATTTGACAGTTTTTCCGAAACTTTATTTTCTCAACAACTACCCTGCCAAATCTGAGATCAATAAGTCAATTGTAAAAACCATCACCGTAATTTCTCCTTGCATAAACGGCTAAGCTGAAAGTTTTGCAGAAAAAATATAAACATAGAAGGTCCATAAACATAGGTCCAATTTGTAATAATGACTGTTTTTGAAAAGTTTTGATTATCCGCAAAAACTACCCTGAGGTTAAGGACAGGGAAATCTTCTCTGTATAAGTAGTGTGGCTCTATTTTTTTATTTAAACGTTTTTTTGGTCTTCGCAAATGAAAAGTTAATGAAATTTTCGCGTGCTTTGGAAACTACCCGGCCAAAGCGTAAATAAATAGTTCAATCGAAAAACAGGTACTAAAACTTTTCTCTGCATAACAGTAAGTCGCAATTTTTGTAGAAAAACTATTTTATTACATGAAAATTTCCTTGTTTTGAAATGTTGGCCGTTTTTTCTCAAAAGCAACGGGATCCAATGTATAATTAAGTGTTCGATTGAAAAACAAGCTTCAGGGGTATTCCCTGTATAAATGGATTGATCCAAATAATTAGGCAACCTGCTTTAGACTTAAGGAAATCTCAACAATATGTAGTTTGAGTTAATTAAAATCATTGAGAAACTATAACCCACAAAACTTCAGTTTTTAAAATAGTGACCGTTTTTCTTGAAAGTTTTTTACTTTTGCAAAACTACGGAGTCAAATCTGATACTAGGGGTTCAATTGAAAAAACAAGCTGGAGAAGTGTCCGTTGCTGCTTGAACATTTTTTTGTCAAATTTTGCCAACACATCTGCTATAAACCAGAAATACACGCATTTTCATACGCATTTTTTGAACTTCGTGTAAATCTCCAAAAACGACTGTACCAATTCTGAATTTAAAAATATAATTGAAAAAAAAAACTCGCCTTTTTCTGAAAAAAAGTTTGCGCGTTTTGATAGAAATGAACTATGGACTTTGTATATGGTATATGACATTTTGAAAATTAAACTTTAGCCTTCGCATCATTGCACATAATTAATTTTTATCAAGCCAATAGCCTTAAATTACTTTTCAGTTATTGAACAATTTAACTCTATTATTTCCCTTTCTAGCTTGTGTTTGGTTTGCAAAGTCGCAGCTTCGCCTCTGTTTAACTGCAATTATTTTATGTTGACTGCTGGGTGAGAAATATAAAAAGAGATTAGAAATGTTTAGTCATTTATCAAATTTTGTCGGCAAAAGCGTATCGAGATTTGTTGAATGGTAGTCGGTTTTCAAGTTACGAACAGCAACTACTTCATATTGGCGCCGTATAGTGAGTAATCTAAGGAACGGTCAAATATTCAAAATGCATAGTAACTTATCCAATGTTGTCAGCAAAAATGTAACAAGACTTGTTAAATAGCAATCGGAATGGAAGTAAAAACAGTAAAAACGAGCCTAATTGTGGAAGGAATGAAGGAAGGCATGGGAAGAATTTATGTTTCAGTTTAGATGAAACTTCAAAAAACTTATGCTTATTGTATAGTTTTCCAATTAAAATTCTATTTTTCACTAGCCTTTAAATCCTATCATTGATCAATGATTCAAAATGTATAGTGATATATCAATTTTTTGTCAGCAAAAACGTATAGAGGCCTGTTTAATGGCAATCGACAGGCAGGTTTGATTTATACCCATTTTTTGAAATTTTAAAGTTTACATTTTAACTTTTGCATGAAAAACTTGCTTACGTTTTATCAAATTTGTAGCCTTAGTTGGGCCCCTAGTGTTCAAACTTTGAGAAGAGGACATGACGCCAATGCTAGGACTTGTGACTCTTAATCGCGAGCTCGGGGTATGACTCCCGATTCTAGTAGATTTTTTCTATTAATTTTTTTTCACTTCTCGACCATTTTGAAGTTAGTTCCGGCTTTCTAGCTGGTTTTCATTTGCGAAGTTGCAGCTTCGCCTCTGTGTACCAGCAACTATTTCATATTGACTGCTAAGTGAGAAACAAAAAACAGCGATTCAGAATATAAAGTAATTTTTCAAGTTTTTTTTCAGCAAAAACGTATTGAGATTTGTTGAATGACAGTCGGTTTTCAAGTTATTAATAGCAACTATTCCATATTGACTGTTAAATGAGAAAAATAAACAACGTTCATAGATTCAAAAAGTATTGTGATTTATCAAATTTTGTCAGCAAAAGCGTATCGAGACCTGCTGAATGACGCTCGGAATGGAAAAAAGAACAACAAAAACGGGTCTAGTTGTGCGAGGAATGAACGAAGGCCTTTTAAGAATTTATATTTCAGTTTGAGAAGAAACTTCAAAAAATTTGTGCTTGTATAGTTTTCCAAATAAATTTCTAACTTTTAACAAGTTTTTCAAGCCTATCAACTATCAAAGATTCAAAATGTATATTAATTTATCAATCTTTTGTCAGCAAAAACGTACCGAGACCTGTTGAGTGGCAGTCGGCTTCCAAATTTTGAACAGCAACAATTCATATTGGCTGTTGGTTGAGAGAAATTAACAATGATGAAAGATTCAAATTTATGGTATTTTATCAAAATTTGTCAGCAAAAACGTATCGGGACCTGTTGGATGACTGTCGGAACACTCAGTGTTTTGACCAGGTTTGATCAGTGTTTTTATTTCAGGTGCATCTCAAAAAAATTTAGTTTGTGAGAATGTTTTGCGAAATTTGGTGTTCTATGTTAAAATCTTACAGTTATTACTTAAGTAATAAGTAAGAACAAAAAAACGGGTCTTGTTGTGCCAGGAATTAACCAAAGAATTCCTTAAGTGACAGAATAGTTGTGCTTGTTAGACTGTTTTCCAAATAAATTTCTGATTTTAACTATCTTTTTTACAAAATTTTTTATATCGTTTAGAAACCGTTAACTTTTTGAGTTCAATTTAAAATTATACGCATGTGATGAGGTTTAATAACGTTATGATGTTTGAATTTTGCCACTTTGGCCAAATTTAGGACAGTTACCATTCGAGCTTTTTTGTAAGAGAAACATTTTTGTAAGTGGTGGTTTATTCCCAATCAGAAAAAAATCCAATTTAATTTGAGACGAGGTACTTCTACTAATTAATACTTCAAAAATCGCTTAAAACATCCTTTTGTAATTTCTATACATAGTGTGTGGAAGTTAACTTTTTTTAAATTTGAAGTTAACAAAAAAAATTTCTTCCTTTTTTACGCTAGCGATTAGCAAACTTGAACAAATCGCCGCCTTTCTTTTCTTTGTGAGCATTTTGTCTAATAGAATCCCTAACAGTATCACTAAATTACGTCCACGCAGGGGCGGATTCAGGATTTTCTCCAGGGGGATATTTTCAAAAAAATTTCGAAAATTTTGTCGGCTTTTTTTAGGTCGAGCAAATTGATTTTCGGAGCTCTCCAAAATCACTCAGTTTGATCAAATTTTCTGCACCGCAGCCAATTTGTTGAAAAAAAAAACATGCCAAAAAAGGTGTTTTAAGGCACTTTTTGGGAAATTTTGGCCGAAAAATTGGATTTTTGGCGCTCCCCCTCATAATGAGTATATTTTGGCGCCAAAGACGCCTTTTGAAAAAATTTAAGGTTAGTCAGCCAAAAATTGGTATCTCAAAACAGTACCCTCTCTCCCCCCCCCCCCCCCCCCCCCCCCCTAAATCCGCTGGTGCGTCCACTTCTGGTATTCTGGGTTCGGTTCCGGCCGGGATCTGCCAGTTTTTACTACAAAAAAAGTTTCCAACTGAAAAATAATTGTGAAATTTATGTTCGTTTAATCATATTTGTCGGCTTAGTTGCTACCCAATGAGCTGCTGAATTACACAAATCAAATTAATTTGATTCTTGATTTTACAGTTTAAAAGTTTTTTTTTGTATTCCGTATCCTCTTAGTAAATTTTCGCGTGCTTTGGAAACTACCCGGCCAAAGCGTAAATAAATAGTTCAATCGAAAAACAGGTACTAAAACTTTTCTCTGCATAACAGTAAGTCGCAATTTTTGTAGAAAAACTATTTTATTACATGAAAATTTCCTTGTTTTGAAATGTTGGCCGTTTTTTCTCAAAAGCAACGGGATCCAATGTATAATTAAGTGTTCGATTGAAAAACAAGCTTCAGGGGTATTCCCTGCATAAATGGATTGATCCAAATAATTAGGCAACCTGCTTTAGACTTAAGGAAATCTCAACAATTTGTAGTTTGAGTTAATTAAAATCATTGAGAAACTATAACCCACAAAACTTCAGTTTTTAAAATAGTGTTCGTTTTCCTTGAAAGTTTTTTACTTTTGCAAAACTACGGAGTCAAATCTGATACTAGGGGTTCAATTGAAAAAACAAGCTGGAGAAGTGTCCGTTGCTGCTTGAACATTTTTTTGTCAAATTTTGCCAACACATCTGCTATAAACCAGAAATACACGCATTTTCATACGCATTTTTTGAACTTCGTGCAAATCTCCAAAAACGACTGTACCAATTCTGAATTTAAAAATATAATTGAAAAAAAAACTCGCCTTTTTCTGAAAAAAAGTTTGCGCGTTTTGATAGAAATGAACTATGGACTTTGTATATGGTATATGACATTTTGAAAATTAAACTTTAGCCTTCGCATCATTGCACATAATTAATTTTTATCAAGCCAATAGCCTTAAATTACCTTTCAGTTATTGAACAATTTAACTCTATTATTTCCCTTTCTAGCTTGTGTTTGGTTTGCAAAGTCGCAGCTTCGCCTCTGTTTAACTGCAATTATTTTATGTTGACTGCTGGGTGAGAAATATAAAAAGAGATTAGAAATGTTTAGTCATTTATCAAATTTTGTCGGCAAAAGCGTATCGAGATTTGTTGAATGGTAGTCGGTTTTCAAGTTACGAACAGCAACTACTTCATATTGGCGCCGTATAGTGAGTAATCTAAGGAACGGTCAAATATTCAAAATGCATAGTAACTTATCCAATGTTGTCAGCAAAAATGTAACAAGACTTGTTAAATAGCAATCGGAATGGAAGTAAAAACAGTAAAAACGAGCCTAATTGTGGAAGGAATGAAGGAAGGCATGGGAAGAATTTATGTTTCAGTTTAGATGAAACTTCAAAAAACTTATGCTTATTGTATAGTTTTCCAATTAAAATTCTATTTTTCACTAGCCTTTAAATCCTATCATTGATCAATGATTCAAAATGTATAGTGATATATCAATTTTTTGTCAGCAAAAACGTATAGAGGCCTGTTTAATGGCAATCGACAGGCAGGTTTGATTTATACCCATTTTTTGAAATTTTAAAGTTTACATTTTAACTTTTGCATGAAAAACTTGCTTACGTTTTATCAAATTTGTAGCCTTAGTTGGGCCCCTAGTGTTCAAACTTTGAGAAGAGGACATGACGCCAATGCTAGGACTTGTGACTCTTAATCGCGAGCTCGGGGTATGACTCCCGATTCTAGTAGATTTTTTCTATTAATTTTTTTTCACTTCTCGACCATTTTGAAGTTATCGCTTCCGGCTTTCTAGCTGGTTTTCATTTGCGAAGTTGCAGCTTCGCCTCTGTGTACCAGCAACTATTTCATATTGACTGCTAAGTGAGAAACAAAAAACAGCGATTCAGAATATAAAGTAATTTTTCAAGTTTTTTTTTCAGCAAAAACGTATTGAGATTTGTTGAATGACAGTCGGTTTTCAAGTTATTAATAGCAACTATTCCATATTGACTGTTAAATGAGAAAAATAAACAACGTTCATAGATTCAAAAAGTATTGTGATTTATCAAATTTTGTCAGCAAAAGCGTATCGAGACCTGCTGAATGACGCTCGGAATGGAAAAAAGAACAACAAAAACGGGTCTAGTTGTGCGAGGAATGAACGAAGGCCTTTTAAGAATTTATATTTCAGTTTGAGAAGAAACTTCAAAAAATTTGTGCTTGTATAGTTTTCCAAATAAATTTCTAACTTTTAACAAGTTTTTCAAGCCTATCAACTATCAAAGATTCAAAATGTATATTAATTTATCAATCTTTTGTCAGCAAAAACGTACCGAGACCTGTTGAGTGGCAGTCGGCTTCCAAATTTTGAACAGCAACAATTCATATTGGCTGTTGGTTGAGAGAAATTAACAATGATGAAAGATTCAAATTTATGGTATTTTATCAAAATTTGTCAGCAAAAACGTATCGGGACCTGTTGGATGACTGTCGGAACACTCAGTGTTTTGACCAGGTTTGATCAGTGTTTTTATTTCAGGTGCATCTCAAAAAAATTTAGTTTGTGAGAATGTTTTGCGAAATTTGGTGTTCTATGTTAAAATCTTACAGTTATTACTTAAGTAATAAGTAAGAACAAAAAAAACGGGTCTTGTTGTGCCAGGAATTAACCAAAGAATTCCTTAAGTGACAGAATAGTTGTGCTTGTTAGACTGTTTTCCAAATAAATTTCTGATTTTAACTATCTTTTTTACAAAATTTTTTATATCGTTTAGAAACCGTTAACTTTTTGAGTTCAATTTAAAATTATACGCATGTGATGAGGTTTAATAACGTTATGATGTTTGAATTTTGCCACTTTGGCCAAATTTAGGACAGTTACCATTCGAGCTTTTTTGTAAGAGAAACATTTTTGTAAGTGGTGGTTTATTCCCAATCAGAAAAAAATCCAATTTAATTTGAGACGAGGTACTTCTACTAATTAATACTTCAAAAATCGCTTAAAACATCCTTTTGTAATTTCTATACATAGTGTGTGGAAGTTAACTTTTTTAAATTCGAAGTTAACAAAAAAAATTTCTTCCTTTTTTACGCTAGCGATTAGCAAACGTGAACAAATCGCCGCCTTTTTTTTCTTTATGAGCATTTTGTCTAATAGAATCCCTAACAGTATCACTAAATTACGTCCACGCAGGGGCGGATTCAGGATTTTCTCCAGGGGGATATTTTCAAAAAAATTTCGAAAATTTTGTCGGCTTTTTTTAGGTCGAGCAAATTGATTTTCGGAGCTCTCCAAAATCACTCAGTTTGATCAAATTTTCTGCACCGCAGCCAATTTGTTGAAAAAAAAACATGCCAAAAAAGGTGTTTTAAGGCACTTTTTGGGAAATTTTGGCCGAAAAATTGGATTTTTGGCGCTCCCCCCTCATAATGAGTATATTTTAGCGCCAAAGACGCCTTTTGAAAAAATTTAAGGTTAGTCAGCCAAAAATTGGTATCTCAAAACAGTACCCTCTCCCCCCCCCCCCTAAATCCGCTGGTGCGTCCACTTCTGGTATTCTGGGTTCGGTTCCGGCCGGGATCTGCCAGTTTTTACTACAAAAAAAGTTTCCAACTGAAAAATAATTGTGAAATTTATGTTCGTTTAATCATATTTGTCGGCTTAGTTGCTACCCAATGAGCTGCTGAATTACACAAATCAAATTAATTTGATTCTTGATTTTACAGTTTAAAAGTTTTTTTTTGTATTCCGTATCCTCTTAGTAAAAGAGGCATTAAATAGAATCTTGCCTGAAGTCTTTTAGGATATGATATTGATTTGAACCAAAAATTTCAAAAAGTTATAACTTTTTCCCGCTTTAACAAATTTTGTCCCAATTTAACAAATGGCTCAATTTTGTCAAATGATTTTGTGCAATCACTTGGACGCCAGAGAACGGCACTATTTTGAAGTTCTGAAAACAATGAAAATGAAATATGACGTACTTTGCTTCTGCGAATTTCTTAGCTTAAACAATGGTATATATTTGCATCGCAAGTGGTGGGAAACTCCAATTTGCATTTTTTGAATTATGAAAACAAAAATTTGTCTAAAACTTTTTCGCTGGCGTTAACCTTCAGTCAGAACATTCAGGGTCTTGCCCTAATAGGAGCAGATTGTTTAACGTGTATATCTCTTCGGCTCATATAGTCTCTCTGCATTTTTTAGTTTCGCATAGATCTCGTAAAGTCAATCAATTTTTTCAATAATATGTAAGTGGTATAATTTTTTTTGTCAAAATTTGATTAAAAATACTCATGATAAAGGTAATGAGAAATTTACAGACAGAAAAATTACAGTTTTAAATTGGGCTGCCTTAATGTAACACAGAACACTAACATGATGCACATACTTCTGGCAAGGAATAACAGAACATAGTGTTAATTTTTTTGCTTTTAACATTTTTTTTTGCTTTATTAAGAAAGAAAGGAAGAATATATTTCTCCAACTCATAAATAAGTGAACCAAGTGAAAAATCTTTTATCGAAAATTAGTTTACAAAAGGAGAATATAGACAAAGGGCAACAGCAGTGCCTTCCATGAAAACAATTACAATGAAAAAAACGAAGACAATTAATATTTAAGAAATAATAATTTTAAGAAATTAAGTTTTTTTCTAATTTTTTTATTTTACTCTTTACATTGCTCATTAAATGGTTAGCAAAAAATAATAACTTCTATATAGCTCGTTTGTCAAAAGTGATTTCTACCTTTCAAGTTAAAAGTATATCTTGAAGGGGTGCCAGACATCAAGCCGACTGGACTTGAATCCGAATGGTAAAATTAGGGACTTCAAGTCAAAAATTCTCTCAGTAAGTCATAAAATATGAATAATTTGAAAATTTTTTTAAATAATTTATCAATTTCATTATCATTCTCCAGTAGTTATTGCCGTTTTCAAAAAATTTAGGCCTCCGAATGATATTAAGGAAAGTTGAAAAATAAAACATGGCTGAGGGCAATTTCCTTGTTTTTAAGCTATGCATTTCAAAAACCGCCTGATATTATTAACGAAAACCAAAGTGATTCATATGTTATGAACAAAGCTTATTATGGGCTAAATTTGTCTACAATTTTGAAAAGCAACGTTTTACAGATGAAAAAATAGTTGTTTGAGGTGCTTGAAAAGTTTAAATTTCGGCCTGAAGCCCCTTCGGCTTGAAGTCCCGTCGGCTTGTTGTCCTAGACCCATCTTGAAGGCGGCTTATAATCATTTGCTTCAATATTTTATGGTGGTGGTTTAATTTTAGTTGAAGTTTTAGTTTCAGTTACAAGTAAAACAACCGCACTATATGGAGGCGGAGCAATAAGCAGAATGGTCCAAGTGCAGAATGGGTCCAAGAGCAGAAAAACTGAAAAATTTTGACTTCTTTTGGTTCATACGGGCTATTTAATAAAACAAATTTTAGAATCGTCAAAAAATACTAAGAAAACGAATAAATTATGCATGAATTGTCTAATTTCATTAAATTTTTTATCATTTATTTTTTTAAATTCTTGATTAAATTACTCAAACTGTGCATAAAATGTTCGTTGCGTTGGTATTATTGACATTTCTGATATTTAATTAACCGATTAGCTTATAAAAGTTGATTTTTTTTTCTGTTTTTTTGCTCTTGGACCCATTCTGCTCTTAGACCATTCTGCTTTTTGACTGGCCACCGCAGTCTATATTGGCGTACTTTATTTAGTTGCTTATTTTTTAATTCTCATAAAGTTGTTTTTGATTAAACAAACAGTTTTTGAAGAGAACACATATTCGTACGTAGTTTCTTGGATATTATTGCATGATTTATAAGCATCATTTGATTTTTTTTTGCATTAATTTGATAAATTCAGAGCCATATGACAAGCTTTGGGCCAAAGTGTGTTCGACATGTGAACAACAGTACCAGCCTTCGGTGCAACGATTGCGAAGTTAGCTTGTGCGTAGAATGCATGGAGACCGACCATTTCAATCACAGTTTTAAAAGTTACAGAGCTCATATGCAAGAACGCGCGGAAATGATGCTTGGTAAAATACCTGATCTTAATCAGCATGCTATTGTCATAGAGACAGAACTAAACGACAGCCAACAGATAATCAATGACTTGAAACGAAAATTGTCAGAGCATGAGAAGAAAAACTCGGAACTAAATACACAGAGAAAAAAACTGCGAGAACTCACCGAATTGGAACCATCACTGAAATCGCTGGCAAACGGATTCCCTGTAATCAATGATTGTCTTCATTCAACACTAAATGATGAAAGGTGGTTCAAATTCATGAAGACCAATAAAGAACCTGTTGCAAGCAGGGAAACTGGTATCGTACGAAGATCGCATGCACAAAAGAAACAGTTTGTTTTCGAAGAAACATTTGATGGCATTTCGTCGCTCAAGAAAATGAGCTGGGAGTCCAATCTTCATAGCTACAGAGATCATGATCTTTATGTGCAACTTCAGTATAAAACAATTGACGGCACAGCTTGGCTGGGTTTATTTTTGGGCGTTTCACCAATCGAAAAAATAGACGACAAATGGGAATTGCAGCTAAACTTCAGCGTTCATCTCATAAACAAGTCTGGAAAAAGATCATTTGATATCAGAGGGCCTGCTGTATTCAATGAAAGGCGATCACAATTGGGTTCAACAAAGTTCATGAAATGGAACCGTCTTTTGAATCCTAGATCAGGCTGGCATTCTAACGAAAGAATCAGAATTAGAGTTGAAATTTTAGAGCAAGCTGACTAAAACTGCTACTATTAATCTGTTCATAAAATCTTTCAGCAAACTGGAATGCTAATAATATCATAACTCTGTTCAAAAATCCCACGTTAAATTTAGTCAAGATTGAGTTGTTTACCTTGTTTTCCATCGGCTTCAGAAATAAACTACCCAAACGAAGTAAGTAAGGGTAGAATTTTTTTATCTGAACCAAAAAGGTTAACCCCAACAAGGAAAGAATAACTTCTTCTAAGAGTTGGACTTTCTTCGAAATTGATATTGTAACTTTGCGAAATATAGACCGCTCAGCATAAATATGAGATTCACTTAATTGACCTTAACACCTCTCGCTATGAATTAAATGAAACAAACATTTTTGAGAAAAACTATGCAGCAAATTTTTTTTGAGTAAAAAAAACTTAGTTAAAAATTTGTTAAAAAAACTATACATTTTAGTCAAAGTTACTTTTGTGTTTTTCTAAATTCCATAAACCCATTTTTTTCCTGTTCCAATTAATAACGCTTCACAAAAAAAATCAGGTTTAAAATAAAAATCATAAAATAAAGGAATCTGTTTGGCAAGAACATTAGTCTTCAAAAAATCGGTTTTAGCAGGTAAACTGCACTTTAAGCGGAGTGACTGATATTTGTTTAGCGTTTTATTCATTTCTTGCACTCAAAGCACCAAAGGTTGGACGGTCTTGCATTTACATTGCATAGAAAACGACCTGAATTGTCTTCGAGCTGTCTTTCTCAAATGATATAACAAAAGTAACAAACTTTGAATTTTTGGCAAAATTTTTCACTGATGATTATTTTAAATTTGTGAATTTTCAAAATATCAGACATTAATCAAGGCATACATACACACGCCATACAAAAGAAATAGGAGTTTTCAGCGTTTTTGAGAAAAAAAAATTTAACTGATAAGAAAAAAAAGCTACTATTATCGTATCCAAGACCACGTTATGCACACAAAAAAATAAATTTTGCATGCAAAATTTTTTTTCGGAAAATGTTTTTTTTTGCGTACAAAATTCGATTTGCGCTTGAAAAAAAAATTTGTGTCGTATATGGAAATTGTATGGCAAGCATTTTTTTCAAAAAAAATTTAAAATCAGTTTTTTTTGTCACCAGTCTGCTCAACTGTTCTCAAAAAGCCGCAAAAATGGTTTAATTTTTTTTCTAGTTTGCTGTGTCCAATGAAAGGCGATCACAATTGGGTTCAACAAAGTTCATGAAATGGAACTGTCTTTTGAATCCTAGATCAGGCTGGCATTCTAACGAAAGAATCAGAATTAGAGTTGAAATTTTAGAGCAAGCTGACTAAAACTGCTACTAATAATCTGTTCATAAAATCTTTCAGCAAATTGGAATGCTAATAATATCATAACTCTGTTCAAAAATCCCACGTGAAATTTAGTCAAGATTGAGTTGTTTACCTTGTTTTCCATCGGCTTCAGAAATAAACTACCCAAACGAAGTAAGTAAGGGTAGAATTTTTTTATCTGAACCAAAAAGGTTAACCCCAACCAGGAAAGAATAACTTCTTCTAAGAGTTGGACTTTCTTCGAAATTGATATTGTAACTTTGCGAAATATAGACCGCTCATCATAAATATGAGATTCACTTAATTGACCTTAACACCTCTCGCTATGAATTAAATGAATCAAACATTTTTGAGAAAAACTATGCAGCAAATTTTTTTTGAGTAAAAAAAACTTTGTTAAAAATTTGTTAACAAAACTATACATTTTAGTCAAAGTTACTTTTGTGTTTTTCTAAATTCCGTAAACCCATTTTTTTCCTGTTCCAATTAATAACGCTTCACAAAAAAAATCAGGTTTAAAATAAAAATCATAAAAAAAAGGAAGCTGTTTGGCAAGAACATTAGTCTTCAAAAAATCGGTTTTAGCAGGTAAACTGCCCTTTAAGCGGAGTGACTGATATTTGTTTAGCGTTTTGTTGATTTCTTGTACTCAAAGCACCAAAGGTTGGACGGTCTTGCATTTACATTGCATAGAAAACGACCTGAATTGTCTTCGAGCTGTCTTTCTCAATTGATATAACAAAAGTAACAAACTTTGAATTTTTGGCAAAATTTTTCACTGATGATTATTTTCAATTTGTGAATTTTCAAAATATCAGACATTGATCAAGGCATACATACACACGCCATACAAAAGAAATAGGAGTTTTCAGCGTTTTTGAGAAAAAAAATTTAACTGAAAGGAAAAAAAAGCTACTATTATTGTATCCAAGACCACGTTATGCACACAAAAATTTAAATTTTGCATGCAAAAATTTTTTTTCGGAAAATGTTTTTTTTGCGTACAAAATTCGATTTGCGCTTGAAAAAAAATTTTTGTGTCGTATATGGAAATTGTATGGCAAGCATTTTTTTCAAAAAAAATTTAAAATCAGTTTTTTTTTGTCACCAGTCTGCTCAACTGTTCTCAAAAAGCCGCAAAAATGGTTTAATTTTTTTTCTAGTTTGCTGTGTTCAATGAAAGGCGATCACAATGGGGTTCAACAAAGTTCATGAAATGGAACTGTCTTTTGAATCCTAGATCAGGCTGGCATTCTAACGAAAGAATCAGAATTAGAGTTGAAATTTTAGAGCAAGCTGACTAAAACTGCTACTATTAATCTGTTCATAAAATCTTTCAGCAAACTGGAATGCTAATAATATCATAACTCTGTTCAAAAATCCCACGTTAAATTTAGTCAAGATTGAGTTGTTTACCTTGTTTTCCATCGGCTTCAGAAATAAACTACCCAAACGAAGTAAGTAAGGGTAGAATTTTTTTATCTGAACCAAAAAGGTTAACCCCAACAAGGAAAGAATAACTTCTTCTAAGAGTTGGACTTTCTTCGAAATTGATATTGTAACTTTGCGAAATATAGACCGCTCAGCATAAATATGAGATTCACTTAATTGACCTTAACACCTCTCGCTATGAATTAAATGAAACAAACATTTTTGAGAAAAACTATGCAGCAAATTTTTTTTGAGTAAAAAAAACTTAGTTAAAAATTTGTTAAAAAAACTATACATTTTAGTCAAAGTTACTTTTGTGTTTTTCTAAATTCCATAAACCCATTTTTTTCCTGTTCCAATTAATAACGCTTCACAAAAAAAATCAGGTTTAAAATAAAAATCATAAAATAAAGGAATCTGTTTGGCAAGAACATTAGTCTTCAAAAAATCGGTTTTAGCAGGTAAACTGCACTTTAAGCGGAGTGACTGATATTTGTTTAGCGTTTTATTCATTTCTTGCACTCAAAGCACCAAAGGTTGGACGGTCTTGCATTTACATTGCATAGAAAACGACCTGAATTGTCTTCGAGCTGTCTTTCTCAAATGATATAACAAAAGTAACAAACTTTGAATTTTTGGCAATATTTTTCACTGATGATTATTGTAAATTTGTGAATTTTCAAACTATCAGACATTGATCAAGGCATACATACACACGCCATACAAAACAAATAGGATTTTTCAGCGTTTTTGAGAAAAAAAAATTAAGTGAAAAGAAAAAAAGCTACTATTATCGTATCCAAGACCACGTTATGCACACAAAAAATTAAATTTTGCATGCAAAAAATTTTTTTCGGAAAATGTTTTTTTTTTTGCGTACAAAATTCGATTTGCGCTTGAAAAAAAAGATTTGTGTCGTACATGGAAACTGTATGGCAAGCATTTTTTTCAAAAAAAATTTAAAATCAGTTTTTTTTTGTCACCAGTCTGCTCAACTGTTCTCAAAAAGCCGCAAAAATGGTTTAACTTTTTTTCTATTGTTTTTCGAAAATGTATGAAAATTGTATGACAAGCATTTTCTCCATACACTTGATGTATGGAATTGTATGATAATGATTTTTGTTGTATGGAATTGTATGATAAGCATTTTCGGTGTATGGAGGTCAACCAGGGCGGTTATATATTTTTTTTCATAGAATAGCTGATAACTGGTGACAGCGACTTTGATCAATAATTTAAGGGATTGACACGACAACAAAAACAAAAATAGTATAGTTTTGCTAGTTTTAAGGAAGCACAGAAACAAATCTGATCTAAGCAATGATTTATCATTTCTTGTCAACATGCTTGAGTAGAGAAACACGAGGACTAAAACCATCTTTGAGCGTATCCAGTCGGTTATTTTGGTTTTTTAAACACTTTTTATCAATGGTGAAACTGACTTAATTTAACAGGTCTTGATGTTCGCTTTACTGTAAATTTTCTGAAGGCTAGGCTCACTGAAACAAAAAAAAGTATTTTGTTTGTAAGCTACTGTCATGCATTTAACAAGTTTTCTTTTTGACTGTCAATCCCTTAAAATCTCAATTTTTATCATTATTATGATGATTTCTTTAAACTGTTTGTTGTGTGTCATAAATGGACATCGTGTAATACCCGATGTTGCTTCTCTCCAAAGGTTCACTTTTTCCCCACTATTCCCAACACTTAGATTTTGTTTGATACTAACTGATCGATACTGGCACAATCTAACTGGCGCGTTTTGAACACTAGCCGTTTTTACTTAATACAACGTTTTTGGCCCTAATAACCATTCAGTTGCGAGCTGAATCTGCTTCTCTCTTTAGCGGAATAAACATGTTAACTGATCTGTTGAGTATTGTAGACAAAAGGTCTATTGTGCTTTCATGTACTAAAAATCAGATAGTAGAAACATATTTTATTAAAAATCGCGTGCAATTGTCTCTAAAAATACTTGGTGTAACACTCGCTGAATTTTTCGCAGAGTTACTAGTCACCGTTCATTAAAATAGCTGGCAACCAAAGTTTTAGAGAATGTTTCTTATTGTATAAGTTTGACCGTCTCTCAATATGGCCTACAACACATCGAACATCTGTTTTTCACTATCATTTTTTTGTTTTTCTAGGAGATAGCAAATCAATTCTTAATGCTGATTTATTATTGATATTACATATCATAGAAACGAATAAAATAAAACAATCATTTTTAATAGAAAAGAGGTTCGAACGTCAAAAACTTTCATTCAGGAGAAAGAAAAAGTTCTGATTAAACAAATTCCAGTTTCTGAGGCAAAATTATATCAACATCCAAGAAATATTTTTAGTTGACGCAAAAAAAAAATATGTTCGATACATAGCTCAACTCATTTGCTCCTAAATTGATGTTATCGTTTCCATGTCTCGGATTTTGCCAATCCGGATGTTTGTGTGCTTGAGAATGTTCCTCAAAAACTGCGAAGTGTGTATTATCATCTTGCGATAGTTTTGCGCTGGTAAATTCGGTTTTACTAGGCTTGGGCTGTCTATTGATTTCATAAGGTTTCTGAATATATAAAAATTGGAGATCTTATTGAAATTGGATATTTTTTTGATAGTATCAGTTTTCGGCTTCGCGCTTAATGTCTAGCACCTCCTTCTGTAAACGAACTCCTTCTTAGATTCCGAATCCGCACTTGCTATCGTAGATCCGCAATTGCGAATGCAATTCTTTATGACATTCGCTATCGAATTTTTCGGTAGATCAATCGGTAGCTCTCTGGTGAAAACTTTTGAAGCCGTCAAGAAAACTTGTAAAGAAACTCAAAACGCGAGAAAAATATATTTCTGTTTAGAGATTCGCCAAGTCGAAGCACGAAAAAATGTTGTCAATTCACTATTTTGGAATAGTAGAGGAAACTGGATCATTCAGAATTAAAATAACCGCATATAGTATAAACCAAAAGTCCCAGGTGTTTTCTGTGAGTATATTCGGAATCAAAAATACGGGTTTCCATACGCGTTTCAATCTGAATGAATAGGCTTGTATATGGGTGAGAAGAAAGTACACTTTAGGCCATATTTCTATGGAATCAACAATAAAACTTGTAATGAGCAAAGTTTGGAAGATGTTTCTTAAAAACTGTACACTGTCTCCAGCCATGTTTTGAAGTGCCTTCAATTAGCACACGCGGTTGCCGACCAATTGAGGTTCGGTCCAAAAACATTCTGGTGCATATGCTTAATATGACGCTCATATTGGCAAGCTCACAATCTTATTTATTTTTTTTGCTTATCTTCTTTATGTACACTCAAGCGTTGCGTTAATCCAGATGGACTCACGATACTTTTGCAGAAGGTATGCCTTATTTTTTGCCTAATAGCATATTCATAGTATCCAGCATGCCAAGTTTGTTGCTAAAAAAGAAACAAGTAAGAAATTAGAATCACTTTCAAGCATCTTGATAGAGTATTTCATAGTTTTTGTTCCGTTTATGCCTTAAAATCTTTAGAAACAACTTTTTTCATATGTGTAGAATTGAACTTGCTTCCTCTGGAACAATCACTCTACCTCGCTCAAGTAGTCTTCCTGCACCAGTTCCAATTTTTCCAGCTGTGGCAACAGTCGTCGGCTAAAAGTAGTCTGGGTGAGGCCGATGTTGCTTCTATGCTTCGTACTTGCCTGAAACTTTCCTTAAAACTCAATTTAGCTGAGACTCTCCATAAAAATTGCGTTTAAACTTCTCTTAAAACTACTGTTGTAACACTGGCTGAAGTTTGCGCAGAGTTACTATACGCTGTTTTTTTTAATAACAGAAAGTCACATTTAATTTCTGAGAATTTATTCTGAAATTTCATTACGGGCTTTCATACGCGTTTCAATCTGAATCAAAAGGTTTTCATATAGATGAGGAAAAAATACATCTGAGGCCATTCTTTCGTGCAATTAACAATGAAACTTTTTCGAATCAAAGCTTGGAAGGTGTTTATTACAAAAAAATGACAATGTCTCCAGCCATGTACTGAAGTGCTTGAAATTAGCGCGCCAAAATTTAATCTGGTGCTTATACAAACTGTGACGCCTATAGTTGCAGCCCAGGTTGAGAAAAAATGTATATCATAAAATTTCATTCTATAAAAAAAATGTTTGTCGAAATATTCCATAGATCAGAAACAAAAATTTGAATATAGCATGACAAGCATTTTTCCATACTAAGAAATTTTTAATAAGCATTTTTGCAACATTTTGGAATTGAATAACAATTTCTTTGCCACAAGTTTATCACAAAAATTTTATGAAAAAAGAAAATAATTTTTTTTGTTCCTTGTAATTATTTGATAAGCATTTTTTTCCAAAGTTTGAATGTTAATATACGAAATGATTAGATACAAATACAAAAAAATTTTGTTTTAAAATTTTTGTTTCATCCAAGATACACAAACCAAAGATTTTTTGTCATAAGGAAACCAACCGTGTAACTAGCAGTTACCATGCATATGAACTGCATTTGGTGATATTGGTCATGTATGTTAATGTAACATTTTCACACATAATTATATGCCAAAAACGTAACTTTTTGTAAATGTCTAGATATTTTTTTTTTGAAATTTTAGGTGATCTTAAAAAAGGCCTGTTTTTTACCCATTTATATTCATCTCAGGATATGAAAACATTTAAAATGTGTTTATTAAAAAACTTTTGCTAGTATTTTTTGGATGTTTTGGGCAAAAAACTTAACATTATCTAGGCTATAGGCACACACAAAAAAATTTTGTATGCGAAATTGTTTATCTGACAATGTATAAGAAGCAAATTTGCAACCAAAAAAAATAACAAAATTCTTACCTCAAATTTACATTTTTTAATGAAAAAATGGACATCAAAAAATGTTCAAAAAATTCTTATGATGCCAAAGTTGCTCTCATGTACTAAAATTGCCACCAATTTTTTTTATATGAGTCTTAAATCAATTAGCGATAATTTTCGGAAAAAAAACAGTTCATTGAAAAAAGTTCATGTCAATCACTTCTTTTTCTAAGAAAATTGTGTGATAAGTCTTTTTTCCATAGACCCCATATAAGAAATTGTATGATAGGCATTTTTCTTGTATGAAAGTCCGACCGGGAGGTTCAAAAATTCAGTTTTTTTTTCGTTTCTTTTTCGTATGTACTCTCATGCGCTGCGTTGATCCGAACATAACCATGGTACCTTTGCGTCTCGTTTCTGCGACCTTAGAAATATATAATAAAAAAACACGAGAAAAAATAAACTCCACTATTTATGAACTGATTTTTTCATAAATGTAGAAGTGACCTTGTTTCCTCCAGAACAATCCCTCTAACTCGCTCCAGTAATCTTTCTGCACCAGGTCTAATTTTTCCCAGCTTCTGCAACAGTCGGCTAGCCAAAAGTAATCTGGGTGACCCCGATTTTGCTTCTGTACTTCGCACTTAGATGAGCCCAGCGCTACTTATTTTGTGATATCCAACTCTGTTCACGTTCTTTGTTTTCATCTCTGGTCCATTTTTCATCCATGCTGCTTCTGAATTAATTCAGCCACTTAAGTCTTCGGTTGCTCAGGAGTTTTCCAAAATAATTAAATTGGTCATGATGCTTCATCTAAATAAGTTATTGTTTTCTCGCCTACTTAGCACGTTGTTAAATTGCGATCCTAAATTCGAATTCTTTTTGTTATTTGGCCCTATCTATGAATGTACGGTTCCGCGTGAATGTTTAAAGTCGGAGTTTGGATTTCGTGTCAAAACTTTAAACCCTTCCAAACAAAAATTTTACCTCTCCAAAACACCCTCCTATATTTTAAGAAGATGTGTTTTAACTTTTCAAGTCTCATTGCCAAACATAAAAATTTCCCGTTCCTAAATTTCAGTATGTTTCACAGCAACCGCTCAGCAGATTGTTCTTCTATTCTTGTGTTAAAAGTATGCTTCGCGTACCCAAGCTTTCAGTTATCACCAAAATCAAATCGGAGTTACGAATCGTTTTTGCCTTGTCTTTGTGAGGGCGGTTTCATCTTAGTCTAAACAATTTTCGAAGATTTCGTCAAAACTTGATTCCCCAAAATCCAAATTCTTTTGAAAAAGGGTTTGAACTCTCCAAAATTGAAATTCTTTCGAAGAAAACGGTATATTTATGCTCTGTGTGGTATATTATACTCAGTCAATTTTCGCCTATCAAAATATTAGTATTCAACAAAAAAAATTATACCCCTTTAAGATATCGACTTCCTGAGTTCAAATATAAAAAGATCTTCTACCTCCAGTTATTTTTTGTTAAGTTCTGGGGGTTTGAAAATTGTCAACTTGGCCAGTAATGGGGACTAAATTGTGCGCGCCTTGAAGAATTCATTCATAATGCTGAGAGCGTAACGCAAATTATTTATGAATGACAATTGTCCCGCACAACAAAACCGTTCCGAATTGAATTTAGGGTAGCTAATTGGTCGTTTAATTTCGTACGACTCAAACTTCATTTTTTGATATTGTCCGAAATTTATAAATATTTCCAATATTTTCCTAAAAAACTATTCGTTATGAAATAAGGGGCAGTCTGAACATTCAGGGCTTTGGCCTGATATACGAGCAGTCCTGTTATGCTCAGTGCTAGAAATTCATCGTGTAATGTCTATTCCCTTAAAATTTTTCCAACACTGCGTTTTTACCCAGTAGTTAGTCAAATTGGACATAATTCTCGGGAGAATTTCCCCCTTGTCTCTTTACCTAACCGTTCTCCTCTTCTCTCACTCCCTATCTTTTTTCTTTTAAAGAATACACTGAGTTTTTGATAAGATAAATGCTGATAAATTTTCATTTTAGATTAATTCTTTTCCTGTGACATTGTCTGAGTTATTTTCGTTGACGTAGTTTTTGCCGAGGATATTTTTGACCATGCAACTCGAACAATTTTAGCTATATAGTTACGTGACAGGTTTGAATGGATTTAAATGTAAAACAGGCTCAAATATTAAAAGGAAAAATTATAGTCAATCAAACCAGGAGCGGTTTTTCAGGAGGGATTTTTTTTTTGGGGGGGGGCGGGGGAATTGGATTTTACTAAATACCAAAGGATCCCCCTTTGGCATTTTTTACGATTATTTTTTCAAAGTGCAACGAAACCAGCCTACAATGCAAGTTTGGCCATTCGAACTTGTGACAACACAGGGAAACAAGAAAAGCAAATTTTTGGCACCCCTGCAGCAGTTCCTGGCCTAATCCATGATAAAAAAAGGGACTGTGATACCGCTTCTACTTCTGCGTTGCCGACCTGGAAGAAATAAAAAAAGGATATCAAGGAGGAAGAAAGTGATAATCTGGTCCGGTTATTTTAAGGAGTACTTCAAGATGGTGACTTCCCCAGCGATCTCGAATTTTGAAAAACCGGTGGTGCTTCCCCATGTACAACGATACGCCGTAAAATTTTACAGCTGCGCTGTCAGTGTGTCACAAAGCCACCATTCCAATGTAACTTTTGCTTTCATCCAGGTTGCTGCTATCTTCCCTGTGACTGTCTGCACTGCTGAGAGCTCTTTTCCGAGCATGAAACTACATTATGTACGTAAAGGTTAGTTTCAGAGGCGGAGCTAAGATTTTTTTGAGGGGGACTGAGATAAATGTTGACCAAAACAGGGAGTTATTTGAATATAAAAGACATTATATTTAACTATATGTAGGTCATTGCATCCGATTGGTTCGACCTCATTTTTCTGACACTCACAAAGGAAGAGTGGTTAATCGCTGCTGTCAAATGTGCTCTTTTTTACCGGCCTACTCACTGCAGGACCTTCCTGGAAGAGCAGGGCGTCATCCATTTGTCGTTGACGTTGAGAATCCGCCGACTGGGACTGAAGTGAGATTCGAACCCTTACTCTAAAGTTATTATTTTCTCGGAACTGATGCTTTCTTTCGTCAATTTTCGTTAATACTTCGTTCTGGACAATTTCGACAATCATACTTTTTATGATCGCTTTTGTTGTGACCGCGTCAATGGCATATTAGGTCAATCTTGATCAGTTATGACGACTTCCCTGGTTCATAAAACCTGTGTAAACTTAGTGATAGTCAAAACAAGTGATAGCCAGTGGAATTTTTGTAGGGCGAAGAAATGCAGGCAAATCTAATTACATTATTGCATTTTAGTCGTTGCTAAATGACACTACACTATTTTTTGTTCGTAACATACTTCGAGCATTGGTTGTAAATTGAACTATGGTAACTTCTCATTTGCATATTAGAAAAAGGGACTGTACAATTTTTGTTTCCATTTTTACGTTCAAAGTCTTATCAGTTTTTTTTAAGATTACTAAGATTAAGCAAGTAAATGCATGCAGCTTCAAAGAATACGGGTATATGGCTTTTTAAAACCCTTTTATAGCATTTTCATGCTTGGTTTTTGCTGTTATCATTGGCGTTTATAGAGTTAATTGACAATTGAGATTCATGAAGGCCATAAGACTGTTGATTAATATTCTTCTGGCGAAGTCATTATTCTTTTGTTTCTGTTTTGGCGTCTTCAGATTATTGTTTCTCTTACGCTCAGATACACATTCACTTTTCATAAGTCACCATTTGTCTTTATGAACAATAAATAAATCACAAGCCATTTGGACGATTAAAACTTAAAGCCTTTTTAAACTGGCTCATTTATTGCTTTTTAATAATGAAATGTCATATTATTGTCACTTACATTGTGTATAGTTTCATAGGTAAAAAACGACTCTTTCTCGCCACTTAATAACTATATCAGCTTTTTTATTGTACCTTGGAATCGACTGAATTGACAGACTGAAAATTGAACTCAAAATACAGGTTAGTAGGTCAGACAACTGTTCAGCCATCGATCAGCTCGATGAGCAGTTGAAGTTTTCCTGTGGCCAGAAGCTTGTGTAACATCGATTTCTTTTAGACAATGCAGTTGGTCGGGGTTCCAGTTAAGATATTTATTAGAATTTTTTAATCATCATATTTCGCGGGTTGGCTTACAAGGTTATCAGTTAAGCAGAGACTTACTTACGTCATCCGTTTGTGGTCAAATCTGAATTAAGGAACCAAAAAAGGCCCAACAACGGCATTTGCTAAACTTTTGCGGCGCAGAATTTTTGCAAATTAGATTTTGTATAGATATTTGAGAGAATCAATTTCTTCGATCTAAAAAAGTATCGACAAACTTTTCATTTTTTCTTCAAATCACACTTCCTCGACAAAATCTTAGATCTGCAACTGTTGTGAAAAAAAAAATTTGCATATGTGAAAATGACTAGAAAATTTTTACGATTTTTATTAAAATTTCCAAAAAACTTGAATTGATAAAACTTATTAAAGTTTGAAATTAACGTTTCTGAAGTGGATTGCTCTCAGCGTACTTTCCAAGTTTGTACAGTTTGCCTCATAGTACGATTCTCAAACCTTTCCTCCGAAATATGAAGTGTTTTGGATTTTTTCAAAATTTCTCAAAGGTTGAAGATTTAAAACAATTCTCAAACTTTGAAAGTATCAACTCTATGATGGGTTACTGTCAGAGCTTTTGCAAGACTTGCTCCCAAATATGTTGGCTTAATTTTTTCAGCTTCTCAAATCTGACGTTTTTACGTTTTAAAAAATTGAATTTGAAATTAACAGTCCCTTGATGGGATGCCCTCAGGAGTTTTCAGGAATTGCAAATCTTGCCTTCAAATTTGACTGCTCAATTCTTTTTAGCTTTAGACATATTAAGTTTTTAAAATTTTCTAAGGCCAATTTTCGTAAAACATAAATTTAAAAAACTTCTCAAATTTTGAAATTAGCAACCTTATGCAAATCTGGCCCCCAAATATGTCTGTTCCAATTATGTCTGCTCTTAACTTCAGAGAAATGATTTTTTTATGAATTTAAATTGGGATGCTGTGTATATATTTTAAGGGTTGCAAGCCTTGCCTCCAGCTTTAGCTGATCAACACTTTTAGCTTTTGAGTTATTAAGTTTTTTATAAACTTTTTTGCAAACTGAAAAAAGTTCAAAAATTAAATTAATTAGATTTAAAAAACTCGAAGTGCTGAATCCTACAATGGAGTGCTGCCGGAGTCTTTTCAGGTGTTTCAATATGGCCTCCAAGTGTGTATGCTCAAATTATTTAGCTTCCGAGATATGATCTTTTTTACGATTTTTGGAAAAAATACTTAAAAATTTAGCTTTAACAACACATCACACGTTTTGAAACTGGCAAGCCAATGAATGTTAATTTCAGCCTGTCAGGTTAATTTCAGTGTTTGCAAAGCCTACGTCCAAAAAGGTCTGCTCAAATTTTAACAGTTTTTTTGTGATGTTTTTTGTAGCTTTTTGAAATTGTTTATATAAATTTAGAATCAAAAAATTTAAAAGTTTGAAATTATCAATCATTTGGTAAGGTGAATTTCAGGGGTTTTCTGGTTTTGCTAATTTTTTTTCGAAATATTTGTGCTCAAATACTTGTAGCCTCTGAGAAATGACATACTTATGATTTTGTTTTAAATTCTTCAAAATTTTAGTTTGAAAGTTTTCACAAAATTTGAAATTAGGAACACTAAGGTGTGTTGCTTTCTTATTTTTTTTCAATGGTTCTAAGTTTTTCCTTCAAATATGTCTGCTCAAACACTCCCATCTTCCGAGATATGACTTATTATACAATTTTTGAGAAGAAAACTCAAGTTTTAGATTTATGCTACATCAAACAATTTGAAACTAGCAACCTAATGATAATGTGCTGTCATATAAATTTCAGTATATGCAAACCTTGCCCAAAAAAATGTCTGCTCAAACTTCTTCAAACTTTTTTATAAGAATTTCGTTTGTAGTTTTTGACAATGTTTATATTAACTTAGAATCAATAAAATTCAAAGTTTGAAACTAACACACTTTTGGTGGAGTGTTTCTTGAAATTTCATGGCTTTTAATTTTGCTTCAAAATGTGTCTGCTTAAACATATCCAGCTTTCCAGCTTTAGTGATAATAAATTTTTGAAATAATTGAAAACTCACAATCAAATTAGAGATAATTAACTGCAGAAACATTTAAATTAGCAGCTAAAAGGTGAGGTGTTCTCGGAGTATTTGCAGGTGTTGCTTCACTCGTCGTATAAATATGCTAAAAACTTCTTAGCTTCCGAGATATAACAAATTTTACAATTTTTTGGAGAATTTTTGAAAATTGTAGTTTTAAATTACATCACATCACAACGTTTTAAATTAGTAACCTAAGGTAAGTTACGATCTGATTGTTTTTCAAGGGTTGCAAATTTTGCCTTTGATTATGTCTGCTCAATTCTTTTTAGCTTCCGAGATGTGACTTTCTTTCCCATTTTTTGAAAAGTTTTTAAAAAGATTTAGATTCAGAAAATTTTCACAAAGTTTGAAATGAGCCATCCAAGACGGGAAGTTGTCAGGATATTTTCAGTGGTTGCAAACTTGGCTCCAGTAAGCCTGCTCAAATCTTTTTAGCTCTTTTTATGGCGTTTTTATGAGATGATTTTCTCAAACAAAAATCAAAATCACAAAAAATACAGTTTCAAATTAGTTTTTTGATGGCGTGTTTTCAGATATTTTCAGCGTTTACAAGTTTTGCTTCCAAATATGAGTGCTTAATTCCTTTTAGTCTCCGAGATATGACAGTTTTATGGTTTTTTTAAATTCATTGGTTCAATTTTACAAAATTAAAACTAACAGCCTCAAAATAAAGGTGCTGCTTAGATAATTTCAATAGTTGCGATTCTCACCTTCAAATCTGTCTGCTCAAACCTTTTAATTTTCGAAATATTAAGTATTTTTTATCTTTTGAAAAACTTTCAAAAAAAATTAGATTTGGAAAATTGCATAAAATTGAAATAAACCTAACAACCCTACGATGGGATGCTGTCAAACTACTTTCCGGAATTACAAATCTCGTCTCCAAGTGTGTATGCTCAATTTTTTACCGAATCCGAGATATGACGTTTTTTACTATTTTGTGATAAGTTTTCGAAACTATTAGATATTGAAAAAATTTCACGAATTTCGCAAGTGACAACAATTTGGGGTAGTGTCAATGCATTTTCAGTGTTTTCATGTCTTTCTTTCAAATATATCTGAGATATGACAATTTTTACGATTTTTTGAAAAAATTTTCAATAAACTCAAATATGAAGAAACTTCACAAATTTTGAAATTAGCATACCAATGGTGGTGTGCTATCAATTAACTTTAGTCGTTGCAAATTTTACCTCCAAAAATGTCTGCGCAAATCCTTTCAGCTTCTTTTTTTTACAATTTTTTGAATTTGTTCATTGCTCAACCATACGAAAATTGTATGAAATGCGCAAGAAACAATTATTTCTGAAAAAGTTTTTTATCAACAAAAACCCAGGAAAGCAAGTTACACCAATTTCGCCAATCTCTTAAGAAGATTTTTTCAAAATCAGCCGCAGTGACAAAATATAAATTCAGTCGCATATGAAAAAATCTAGTCCTAACCTTAATTTAGGTGCCATTTGTTCTAATAGATCAAATTTTGTTTGTACTAAAAAAATTCAATAAATGTCACTTGCATTTGGCTCATTTTCTATTTCTCCTCAAAACGGCTATTTTTGGAAGACAAAATTGAAATGTATTTTATTGATTTAGCTAACATTTTCAACTATCTGGAAGAATAATTTCCTTGGGGTATTCATTGAACTAAATTGAATTGCGTCATCGATGAATAATGTGAAGATCCTTAAGTGAACAAACCTACTCATGGCTATATATTCGATGGCCATTTACCCAGAAAGCGTCCTTAACATTTGAATATTTTCTCTTCATCGGCCATTGACTTAATTGCCTGCAACGAATATGAGCGCCATGCAAAGACCTCAGACAAAAAGTGAGTAAATCAAACAGTACAATTGAGCTAGAGGGTCCCTTAAAACCCAACTGTGAAAGAGTGTTTTCAAAAACCAGGGAGCCTGGATTATAGTATTGCTCGCAATTTTATAAATTCTAGCAATTTTCATCGGTTTTATCATGCGTTAATCTAAAATACTTGCATCAAAGAAAAATTTTAAATTTTAAATAGATTTCCCTATACTTTATGTTTAAGGGACACATGAATTTTGGGCGACGCGTGAACGCAGGAATTTACTAGGGGACATTTATATAGGTGAAGCATGAGTTAAGTACCCAACAAAAAGGTTTATTTCAAAAAGTTCAAATTGCTTGAACGGAAAAGAACGAAGAGAAAATTCTCACGAAAAAAACTCATCTCCAAAAAATTATGTGTTGGTTGGAAAGTTCTGTAGAAAATACCCCCCTTATAAGCTTTTAGACTACCTAAAAAGCTCACTTTGTTATGTTAAAGTTTTCTCAGCAACTGGCCCGGTAATCTTAGCTTAATTTTATGTTTTTCGGACCAATTTTGCAGCAAAATAAGTTACATCATATTGTTTCTGTGGAAACTGAAAGCTTTGAGTTACTTTTTCCATCATTTTTTGTCTAATTAACCAGTAGCGGATTTAGAGGGGGGGTGCGGACGATTTTTCTCAGATATTCGACCCCCTGACTATCCAAAGAGCCCCCCCCTTTGCTACTATTTTAAGACTTCTATTTTTGGCTGGTTGACAAAAATTTTTTTTGCTAAAAGCTCCTTTGACGCCAATATATACTATTTTTAATGGGGCAGCGCGTTCACTAGTAGCACGATTTTTTAGTTAAAACTGACCAAAAAATGCCTAAGAACGCCTTTTTGTACCTTTTTAAAATAATTTTGTGCAAACAATTTGGCCTTTATAGGGTCATTTTAGTGATTTGCGAGAGCTCGGAAAATCAATTTGATCAACCTAAAAATGAAAAGGTCGACATTTTCAATTTTTTTTGAAGGTCTGCCCCTCGAGAAAACCCTAGATCTGTCCTGATTTCAACCCAGTTATTATAAGAAACAGTTTTTTAGCTTCCAATTCAGTTTGTTCTTTAAGTTTCAATCACCACGGTATAATATCAAAGCTTAGTATTTTTTTATGTAAATATAACGGAATTTCTAGCCTTCTCTAAACATTAAATTGCTCGCTTCGGCGCTCTAAATGTAAAAAAAGCGACGGCAAAGCTAATGCAGAGTGCATAAACCATCGCGATAGCATTAGAACAAAAAACAAGTTTTGGGAAAAAGTATCTGAAAAACATGCTTTCAGTGGATTTTTTTTTCCATTTTCAATTTTTTCAGAAATTCGATTCAAGAAGGCCAATTTTAAGCAAGTATAGCCGGTTACTGTGCAAGTAGCGCAGCTTGAATCGAAAATAGTCTTAAATAGAACAAAAATTTTTTTTTCAAATTAGTGTCGTTTTTTTTTCGGCGTGGTGTAATAAATTGGTCTGAACAAAAAACCTACAGATTAGGTATATCCAACAGTCATAGTAAAATGAGCGAAACAATTAAAACAAACAGTTTATCTAGAAAATTGACTAGAAAATTGAAAGAAAAGTAGGCGCTAAAGGATTCCAAAAAGTCGCTAAAATACTCAAAAAAACTAACGTTAATCGAGACGAACTAAGCTTTTAAGCCATTGAAATAATCTATTCTAAGCCTGTTCGCTCACTTTAATCGCTCGAATTAAGACAAAAACTAAAAATTTCAAACCGGTTTTTCTCGACACTGGGAGAACTTTTTGAAATTTTATAAATTTCGTTCGAATCACTGTAGGGGTTTTAATACGATGTATCACTCAGCTCCCTCCGATTATTAATTGTGGTAGCTGATTTTGCATGGTACACAAAAACAGAACAGCAAAAAAGTTAACTAAAACATACCCGAATACAAAGTTCTCTCCCATTTTTAAAATGTTTGGAGCAATTAATTTTGCCGTTCTAAACTGCAACAAGACTGACCTTATAATGGCAAAACCCTAAGCATTTTATCAAAATTAACATCTGATAAAATCTTTCCTTTAATCAAATTTTTCTAAAGTAAGTTTTTTTTAAGACCAAGTAGCTTGCCTCAAATTTAATTGGCAAGTTTCTTTAGCCGGGATAAGCCGCCTGTTACGCATAAAATTAGCAAAAAAAATTGCTCGTTGATTGCCAAAATTGACAATTTCTGAATCCCTGTTACATAAATAAAAATGACAACTACAGAATTATGTTTTTGAATTTTAGCCCAAGAGCCCACGCTAATACGTTTTAGACAGCTTAAAAATTTTTGATCAAACTTGGTTATTTTGAAGTTTTGGAATTGGTCTAAAATAAAACCACACCGATCACAAACTATGAAACCAGACCGATCACAAACTCATCGAGAATTATTCCTCGAAAGTATACATATCAACAACAACAAGTGAACAGATTGTACAGCCCCTTTATTTCTTGAGTTTGACCCCCTGACCGCCCAAAGAGTGCTCTATTTGGTACTGTGTTATGACATCCACTGTTGTTCAACCAATTCCAAAAGTTTTCTTAAGGGGCTTGGGCGTCAATATAAATGAAAATTAAGGTCGAACGGGTAACAAAAAGAAGAACTTTCTGGCTAAAATCTTCCCAAAAAGGGCCTCAGAATATCATTTTGGTCTTTTGTTATTCAAACATTTGCTTGCGGCTCAGAAAATTGGTCAAAATTGGGTCTAAATTAGGGGTAAAATAGTTTATTAACAAAAAAAACCAAGCCCATCTCGCTATGATTTTTTGTTTCGGAAGGCGTATAATTCGCTTTGGATAGGGCAATAGTGGGAAAAGCGGGGTGGGACGTCCCCTTTCTTTGCCACTGGTTCACAATCTTCTTTGTAAACTTCAGGAATCCTCATAGGAACTTTTTCTTGACAAAAAATTACATCATAAATTTCAAATTTTGAAACCAGTTGTCGAGTTTTGAAACGAAACTAATTGACTTGATTGCATTGATTCTGTAATGCTGAATGATTCTTTTCCGTTAGTTTTCAGAACGTTTTGAAGTTTTCCGTGGATTTTAATCTATAGATATTCTATTGTGGACGAGCGAGCACATACATGCCTCGGAAAAGTGAATTTATTTAAATCTTTTTTTTCTCCAATATTGGCAATTGACTCTATTTAAACAAATATGCGTTTCCATAGGAAAATAACGCAATTTGCTTGGTACGACGAATGCTAGCCAAATTGCATTATTTACATATTTTATTCATTTTTCATTTTTTTCTTATGGATACGAAATGAAGCATTTCCAATGAGCGTCTTACACAAAAAAGTAGCGAAAACAACGATTTTGAAAAACACTCCAATTTCGATTCAAATTTTTAATCAATCGGGCATCAAACAACAGAAACAAGTATTCTCGTTTTTCTTTTGCTCACAAAATTGAAAATGCAATTATGTTCAATTCTTTGTCCGCTGTGATTTTTAAAAGGAAAAGGTTTCGCCCTATTATCAAAAGAAGACTTTAATGAGAAGCAACAGTGAATATTTTTATACGGAAGCAAATACAGCATCCAATTACCTCGGAGCGTGTAATATTTTTTGATGTCTTTGTTTCTTTCAAATAGATTCTTAAAAACATATCGCCACTCTCTTTGTAGATCCATTGTTATATCTTTCGACGCCTAATTGTTGTTTTTCATTCAAGCTTATCCCTCAAAACTCTAAAACTCAATTTGACTTCAAAAGTTTGATGATGTTTCAAATTTCTTAAATATATATTGAATTTCAGTTGTATACAAACAGGTCGAAGTATCAACCAGCCGAAAATACCTAAGTTTTATGTAATTGTTATGAACCAATTATGCAACAGCCACAAAAAATGCATGTCCATTCATATGATGTAACTTTTCAGCTGGTTTTTATATAATCGGCGCATTTTCGGTTGATTTACACTTCGGCTAGTTTTCTTACTCTTTAAGACTCATTATTGCTGATATAACAAAAATTGCTTTATTTGACACTTATTTAGAATCATATGGTATAAAAATCAGGTTAGTAACTTTTGTTTTGCTATATGTTTTCCCTGAAGTTCAAAACAACCCTTCGTCATTTCGAAACTAATAAGGATTATAAGCTTTAAAAAAATGTAAATAGTAATTCCTAGTTTATAGAATAATCGTCTTTTATTGATTGTGGTTTCCTGGTTCTCTCCTTCTCAAACTAGGTTAAGGCTCACAATGCGGATGTACACCAAGAATAGTGCTCATTACTTAAAAATAAAACACTATTAGGTCTAAAAACGTACTGTTGAAAAAAATAAAAATTCGAAAAAAAAGATCGGAAAAACCTCGTTAAAATTATCCCATATACCGCGTGCTTATTCTTACATAGCCAAACTGTGCACTAGATAGGTGGACAATTGGGTGTCTGTCAATCAGTGGAAACCAGAGACAATTCCTTAAACATATTCCAAAATTTGCGTGGATTCCATTTGCAAAAGTTCCGCGGAATCCGCGTACATTTACCTGCAACGTAAACTTTGTCGGCTAATTTTTTTGTCGCGGATTCCGCAAAAAGCAAAAATAGCTAGTGATTCTGGATTTCGCTAATGTCAGCAGCCAAGAGATTACACATTTTTGTTAATTTTACTGATTTAAACCACTTGTCTCGTTCGAGCAAATCATAGCTAGACCCAGAACTGTTAATTAGCAAATGCACAATTTAAGAACAAGACTTAACCATTGTCAACGGAATCCACGAATAAGTCTTAAGTTTTTTAAACTAAAATTGTTTATGTACTTTTTTTATTTTTTTTGGGGTGAATACTCTAGCAAGCTGTTTAGGGATCATTACTTGGGAAACACATTCCTTTATCGAGTAATCGAAAAAATTATATGGGTTAAATGGGTTTGCGTTTTGACTTGGTAAGTATTTGGCGAAGTTTTTGAAATTATTATTCTGTTACTCTTTGACATTTAACCTGTTTATTTGGCACTATCGGAACATAAGATTATCAATTCTGGTGTTCTGGACCTAATCTTGAATTTTGAAATAAAGTTCAGAATAGAGTCAGAAATTTGCATTAAAAAAATGAAATTATTACGATAAAGGCCAATTGAAACAAGATTTATTGATGAATGATTCATGATTTATCTTATTTCAGTTGTTTTTCATTGTCTCAATATTTGAGACCAGAGAAGGTTCCTTCTTTCACTGTTTGAGATTTAGCTGGTGGATTTTAGCTGAACTGAATTGTTGTCAGTAAACCAAACTGAATTGTTGGCACTGATTGAGATTCAGTTAACCTAGATTGAACTGTAGTTAAAAACTGAGATTGAAATGTTGGCAGCAATTGAGGTTAAACTGTTGGCAGTAAACGAGATTGAGCTGTTAGAAAATTTTGTGGATGAATAAAAAAGGTTCATTTTCGAAATGTTTGATAACTATATTTTCAATGGATTCCGCAATCAAAATTCGTAGTCCCTTGTAATTTGCGGATGCTTTAGGTTAAGGTTTTCGCGACAGTTTAGGTTTCCGCGAAAGCTTACTTTAACTTACAGATATAAAGTAATTTGTAGGAAGATTCTACAAACTGTTCCAGACTCCGCAAAATCGGCCATTTTTGAAGCATTACTGTGTTGTCCCTATTTGTTCGTGGAATCAAAAACAGCAGAGAACTTCAAAAAAGCCATGTAGCAGATTGCGCGACAAAAACTGTTTTCAACCCGTCGCGGAATCCGCTTAAAGTTCTTAAAATACACAGTTTATCCTCGCAATGATTCAATTGCAACCAAATGGCGGTTTTTAGCAAGCGTGAGATTGAAAATTAACTGCATCGAAATGAATTTGGATCAATAAACCCAGGAACCTTGAGAAAAGTTTGGTTGCCGTGCAGTTACCTCTTAATTTAAAAATCCAAAAAAATTTTTTCAATCGTTTGGTTTTGTCATAGGGCGCATACTGAACTGCAATAACTGGAATTTTTATGACAGAGAATGAGTTAATAATTGCAGAAATTACGTAAATAAACAAGTATAGCCTGTTGCTGTGCAATTAGCACAGAATGTTCCAACCGTATCCAAAAAAAAAAAAATATAATTTTTTTAAAAAAGTTTTCTTTTATTTTGTGTCGTTTCTAGTGTGCGGTGTGATAATAGAGAACTCCAATATCGCGTTGAAAACTAGTGAATTAACATAATTGACACCAAAAAAAATGAATTCAAAAATTGAAAAACAAAATTTATAAAACAAAATTTTTTCTAAATTTTTAAATCAATTTTTTTTTATTGTCAAACAAGTGCTTAATTAAACATCAAGATTTTTATTGTAAAACTCTTGAAAAAAACTGTATTTTTTTCATATAGCGAGCGTTACTTGATCGCATTACAAGCTCAAAGTTAGACGAAAATTCAAAAATTTCAATTGGTTTATCTCGACATTGGGAAAAAATTTTGGAAACTTTTTAATGTTGTTCCAATCATGATTAAATGGGCTTCAATATGATAAAATTTACTCTGATGCTTGTTTGATATAACTGATTTTGTGTGGAAAACAAAAAAAGAAAAAGAACTTAAAATCTCGAATAAAAAGCTCCTCCCATTTTCAATAGTCGGAACAGTTGTTTTTCTGTATGTCTAAGTCGTAAAACGCAACCAAAAACAACTCGCAATAAAAGCTGACTCGCATTAAAAAATTTTTAGCCATGTCCGGAACACAGCTGTCGCGCCAAAATGTTGCCAGCTTGCCAACAGAGAGTTTGACTTTACATAAAACTTTGAACTGCTCATTGAAATTAGTAATTTGTTATTTGTTTTTCAAAACTTGCAAGTCCCCGCTGTCTTTAAATTTCGCATATTGTCTATTGTTGTGAGATGCTTTTTGTTGCGGTAACTTTTTAAGGTTTTTCGTGGCCTTATTTTTTCATCTGATAACTCTGCCTCAAAAGTTGTGAAAGAAAAAAAATAAAATCCAAAACGAGTAATTCGCTTTGTTTCCAAGTCTGTGAAAATCATCCAACACAGAATGGATGATAACAAATCTAGTCCGACTTTCGATACAAAAACAACGGAATGTTTGTGCTCGGGGTGGGGTTTTTTCTCTTCAGACAAATTTCGACCTTTTAACTAGCCATTTTTGCCATTTTGACGGAATTGTTCTATATATCATTCAAAAGGTATTGATGCCCTGAGCTTAAATTTGAAAAAATATTTCAATTGTGATTATTTTTCGTAGAATTATGGAGGTTTAAAGATTACCATTTGGCCAATTTGGTACAATCAACGCTCGCTATTACTGCGTAAGCGGAGATTTAATCCGTCTTAGAAATCGTTCCAAATTGGTTGGAAGAAGCTTATTTGCCATAACTGATTTGTTACAAGGAGCAAAATCTATCCTTTTTTGTACTTTATATGGCGTGTGGGGGGATGATTTTTATAACAAATTTCAATTTTTAAAAACGTTCACTTTATTTTATAACATTTAGTTTTTTGTTATTACTGCTCCATAAACCTTAAAAGGCAGTCGGAACATTCAGGGCTTCGCCCTGATACGAGCAGTCTGGTTATGTTTGTAATAATCATCTCACAATCAATTATTTGTTTCTAGCACTCTCGGAAAAAGAAGAAACCATGGCTTAGGTTGTGTTTTGATTCCTCAAAGATTGCCTGTATGGGGATCCACTAAAGTTCACAGTAGATACTTTGTCAATCCTGGAACGGGTAATACTTTAATGGGGCCCTGATAGTTTTTTAAACTAAATTTACAAACCTCTACTTTTGATGTACCTGGTGCGTTTCTTAATACGTAAAGCGAAAATATGTCAAAGTATTCCTTATTTATTATTGCAAAAAGAAAAAGATGTTCCATTAGGACGGCAATTTTAACAACTGCGGAAATTAGATGCTCATTTCTTCGATCATTTCACATCAAAACTTTAGATTTTTTGAAAAACTATTACATAATTAATTAATTAGTTTTTTCGAGGAACACTTTTCAGCCTTCGCGGAATATCAGTTTGACTTTTCCTTATATATTCTAACCACGACGCGGTGACTCTCTTGAATAATCAATTTCAAGGCTGAATTATTAATAAAGTTGAGATACTATCTCTGTTCGTTTTAATGATTAAAAAATCTTTTGATTCACTCAACCATAGGAATTTATTGATGAAACCCGAACGTTATGGTGTGCGTGGAACACCTCTTGATCAAGGGTTTTCTTTTTGCTGATGTTAGCAACACTGAGAACAATGATATATTCTCTATCACGTGTATTAATTTAGTTACTTAACGATCTCACTTAACAATCTCACTCACTTAAAAAAAATAAGAGTTTATCTTCGTCAAAAAAATTGAAGCGGACATAACTGCTTTACACAACAAAGCAGCAACAAGTCGGACTAAAAATAGTGAGGACAATTCATCGATGCGAATTGGTATATAACCATTGCATTAATCTTATATTGTTGAATTATGAAAAGAATTGAGATGTTTTAAAAACTGAAGTGCGTGTTTCTAAGCTTGAGATTTTTTTGTGAAAACCATTCCCACAAACGCTATATAAGGTATAATGTGATTACTCTCTCCTAGTACCAGATCAGTTTTGACAAATAAGCTTCCTTCAACTAATTGTTTTCTCGTTACTCAGACTCGAATCTAAGCTACTACTTATTGTTCCGACTTTCATAACAAAAGTAACGGAATGTTTGCGCTCGAGATTTTTTTTCTTCAGACAAATTTCGACTTTTTAACTATCCAAGTTGGACTGAATTTTTTTTTTCATCATTCACCAGGTAGTGATGTTTTGAGTTTAAATTTGAAAAGATATTTCACCTGTGATATTTTTTGTAAAGTTATGGGCTTTAAAAATTGCCATTTTGGCCAATTTGGGAGAATTAACGCGCGATATATTTCTCGCTATAACGCGTAAGCGGATATTTAATCCAATTTAGATATTTTTTCGAAGTGGTTGAAGCAAGATAATTTGCCATATTTGATTTGGTACTAGAAGCGAATTCTATTACTTTATCACTGTGTACTTTACATGGCGTGTGGAGGAATATATTTTGAAAAAAAAATACCAAAAATTTTTGGTATAAAAAATTTTGAAAATGTTATAAATTTCATTTTTATTTACAACATTTAATTTTTTCATAGAAGCAGTCTCGTTGTATCAGGAATTGAAAAACAAAAATAAACAAATTTACTTCTCTCGACTTTGTTAAACAAATCTTAAGCCTTGCTCTTTTGTCGGTACCCATGAGAAGATAAAAAAATGTATCCGAAAAACAAAAACCCGAAGAAATTATCTTAACTTAAATTGACATATAAGCTTGGAACATTTTACTCTCGTGGCACAATAGCCATTTTTGTTTGAGTTACAAAACAATCATGAATTCTTTAAATGAAATGAGTTATCAATCCGTTTTTGAACTGTTTGCTACTTTTTCCATAACATGGAAAGCGCGAATAAACAGAATTCCCTCAAATAGAATCTTATATCACAGCTGCGTAAGCACATTGCGCTTAGGGGCACTTAAATTGCATACAATGACTATTTTAGTGAAAAATTTATTTATTTCTTCCAAAATTCGAAGAAAAAGTTTTCAGACCAATTTCTTCTAAACATTGAGCAAATAGGCATTTTCTACAAGCCCTGGTAAGTTGGTTGATTTTACGTATCTCAGTAGAGCTTCAAGGATTCGAGATCCATGCGCCTTGCTTGAAGATTTGGTAATATTAAACAGCGCAGGGGAAAAATTTATAAGAAATGAATATAGTACTTCCGTATAAACTCTGAACAAAAGAAGAAAAGTCGGACCCTTGTCCCAAACAAAATGTGAAAATACTCCCAAACAAAGTCTGAATGTAATTGCAAATATCTGACCTAGTCACAAAAGTCAAAACAAAGTAGCAAAATCATTTGATGAAACTTTTTATTGAATTTGTTTGCTATCACAGTTTTAATACAAGTGTACACAGCATCCCGGGTTGACCTCCATAGACCAAAAATGCTAATCATACAATTCCATAAACTAAGTCTATGAAAAAATACTACTCATACAAATTTCCATACGTTTTGCTTAAATGGTGTCGTCGAATTTTCGAAAAACTTTTCTCTTGTTTTGGCTTAAAATTCTGTGTATCGTACTAAATAAAAAAGAAAAATTTTTTGTCAAAAAAAATGCTAATCATACAATTTCCATATATATGGAAAATGTATGACTAGCATTTTTTTGATGGCGACAACAAAAATTTTTCAAAGAATTTTTGAAATTGCTCCCAAAATTTTTTTGTGTTTTTTTAACCGCAAAATGATTTTCGTAGCAAAATGATTTTCGTAGTAGTTTGTGCGTATAACGTAGTCCTGGATATACTAATATAGGATTTTTTTCTTTTTCTCTTCATAACTTTTTTCAAAAACGCTTTAAACTTCTCTTTCTTTGGTATGACAAGTTTTTGTAAGCCTTGATCAATGTCTGGTAAATTAAAAATTCAAATTTTAGAAATAATCATCTCTGAAAAGTTTTGCTAAAATTTAACAGTTCGTTACTTTCGTTATATTATTTGTGTGAGACAGAGTTTAAGGTTTTTACGCTGTTTGCAATGCATTCTTAATGCGAGACGGCCAAACCTATGGTTACTACGTTTGAGTAACCAAGGTGTATGTCATTCGTGTTCGGTTACGAAGACAACCAAAAATTTTGAGAAATTAAAAAGTAAAAAATCAATATTTTTGGTTTATGACAAAATGCTAGTCATACAATTTCCATATATGAAAAAATACTAATCATAGACCTTTCATGCAATTTTCTGTACCTATGGAATTGCATGAAAAGTGTATGATTAGCATTTTTCTATATATGAAAATTGTATGACTAGCATTTTTGGTCAACCCGGGATAATAGTTCAATGAATGTAATTTAATAGCGCAGATCGCAGATAGTAAGACCAGCATTTTCTTGACTATATACATCACTGCAGCATTTGGAAGTTCATAAAGAAAACTCTTTTTCAAAAGAAATTTAAAGTGTGGAGTAACATTATAAAGCATAGGCGGTCTTTTGTGTTTTTGCGAACTCATGACATTGAGCCTGTAAATTTGGTGCCACTAAAACCGTTATTGTAGCTTAATTTTTTTAAACTTGTTTTAAATGCAATTTCGGTGATCAAAATATTAAAACGTAGGGGAAAACGAAAAGTGCGGAATCCGTGACCAATTTTTGCGGATTCAGTGACCAAATCTTAACAATTGCAATTGCAGTAACGATTTCACGAATTTTGATCGCTCACCAAACTAAGATACAGATGCCGTAGTTTTCCCTCGTGAATAAAATTTCCTCTGATAATACTTTGGTATCAAATACTTCGAATGCGAGATAAAACATTATTCCGACGGCTGTTTGACCTATAGTAAAGAACGAGTTTTTAACATTTTAATGTTCCGACTTTCACGACTTTCTGAAGAAAACGGAATATTAAAACTCGGCGTGGTTTTTTTATTCATTCAGTTTTCATCGATCAAAACAATAATTTTCTACAAAAATTAGCTATACTCCATTAAAGATATCGTTTTCCGGAGTTTAAATGTAAAAAGATATTTTATCTCCGATTATTTTTTGCAAAGTTCTGAGGGTTTGAAAATTGTCAAATATGCCAAGTTTTGGACTAAATTAAACGCGCTTTGAAGAATTTAATCATGAAATTGATAGCGTAACGCGAATTGTTTATGCGTGGCAAATTATCCCGCACAAAAAAATCGATTCAAATTGAATTGAGGCTAGCTAATTGGTCGTATTAATTTCGTACGATTCAAAAATTTATACTTTGACTTTGTCCAAAATGTATAGTTTTTCAAAAAAATTTTTCCCAAAAACTAATTGATATGAATTAGGGGATATTTGGAGCACTCAGGGCTTTGCCTTGATATACGGGCTTTCTTGTGTTATACATAGGAAACATAAACATACAAAAGTAACGGAAAGTTTTGTGCTCAGGGTTGATTTTTTTTTCAGACAAAATTCGATTTTTTAATTAGCCATTTCTGACGGAAACTTCTATATCACTCGAATGGTATTGTTGTCCTGGGCTTAAATTTGAAAAGATAGTTTTACCTGTGATTCTTTTTTGTAAAGTTATAGGGGTTTAAAGATAGCCATTTTGGCCAATTCAGGACAATTAACGAGCAATAAACTTCGCGCTATTAGCGCGCAGGTGGAGATTTAATCCGTCTTAGAAATCGTTCCAAATTGGTTGAACGAAGCTTATTTGCCATAATTGGTTTGTTACTAGGAACAAAATCTATCACTTTGTACTTTATATGGCGTGTGGGAGGATGATTTGTTGCAAAAATCTTAAATATTAAGAAAAACTTATTTCATTTTCTTGTTATAATTTATAAATTTATAATTTTATATTATAAGTTCTTACATTTTACAAGGAAAAACAACAGTGTTTTGTAATTTTTTTAATTTTTTTTTGCCACGCAAAATTAGGTATCAAAAATAATCATCGGACTGGGTTGAGTGATATATCATATTAAAGCCCTTTCAATCGTAATTTGAACCACATTTAAAATTTTCAAAAAGTTTTCCCCCTTGTTGAGAAAAACCGGTTTGAAATTTTTTGATTTTTCGTCTTAATTCGAGCAAATGAAGCAACCGAGCAGGCTTACAACAGCTGAATTATGCCAAATCTAAGACCTTTAAACTAAATTTTAAGCAAATAGGAGTAGTTTTTGGAGTTTTTTAGCTTCATTTTGGGAACCAAAAACTTTCAAAATATTTCTGCAAAAATTAAAAAAAAATCTAATGTTTTTTAGTTTTTCTGGTCATTTTTCTACAAAGATTTTTTCTAAATTGCCTATTTCACTATGACTATTAATGTGCTTTAATTAGGTTTTTACGTCAGATCCTTCAATCATACCAAGCAAAAAAAACTACACTATTGTGGAAAAAAAAACTTGGAGTTTTTTAAAAACCATTGTCGGAACCTTCTGTGCTATTTGCACAATAACCGCCTATCCTTGTTTCGGTTATGTCTTTTTTTCTTATCCTATTTATTTCGTGTATGTCTTTTATTTCAGTTATTCACAATCCAGTGTTGATTTTTTGATGCAAAATTCAAAACATACGTTTTACATACTCATATATATTTTTTTAAATTATCATTAAATCTTTGACGACTTGTTTTTGTTAGGTCAGCCAAATAGTTTTTTCGAACATTCCCACAAAATTATAAAGGCCCTGCTTTGACCAAAAAGTTTTCTCCGAAGGCAAATTTTTGAAAAAACAGGTCAAAAAAGACATTCTTGGGCACTTTTTGGGAAGTTTTGGGTTTGGTCTGCCTACAGTGGATGCCATGAAATAATAACAACGATGGGTTCCTTTGGTTGGCGATTGGGTCGAATCCCTGAGGCGGAGAAAAACGTCTGCCCCCCCCCCCCCCCCCCAACCCCACTAAATCTAAA
>NC_087065.1:43084461-43122544 GCF_963678635.1 Symsagittifera roscoffensis
TCACGATCTGAGAGGATTTTTTTGATCCCAAACGATCCTTAATAATCCACCGCGAATCCTCAGTGGTCAAGCCGGATATCTTCAGTCCACCTGGTCTGATCATGCCAAATTTGGGCCCCCCGCGGTCTGAACATAAAACTATGACCTAGAACCGTGTAGCCCTCTAAATCAGTCTGTAATTTTACGACTTCACAGCTAAATATTAGTCTAAAACGGGCGTGCTACATGTACTTTACTTAAACCAGTTCCAATTTAAATTAATTGTCACCACCTATGGTTTCAACACATTCCACTTCTCAAATTGGACCAACCCAAAGTCTGGTTCTGAAATTGAAAGAACAAGTTTCAAGAATTTTAGTTTATTTCACAGTCCGGCAATCACAGCCACTTTTGGTTTTCCCTTTGTTGTCTTCTGCTGATAATGTAAACTTTTATCTTGTTGTTTTAAGTCTAACAAAGTATGATCAGGAATCAAATGTAAACACAAAGACTCAGCGTTTACCTAAAAGATAGCCCAAACACGTGATTACAACCCAAACTTCGGCTAGCATAATGATTCGAAATTTTTTATACTGTTAGGGACTCATGATAGTTGATACAAGGCGCCTATTTTTCTAAATTATGAAACGAAACCAGGGATTTCATTTTTTGTCGTTGCTTAACTGGTATCAAAATAACTTTCACAACTTTTTAGAAATTGTTATATCACTCCCCAAAATGTTCCCATTAAATTGTACGAGCGGAACGGTCAATCAAAAAAGTCCCGATAAATATTTTGCAAAACAAACGTATTTTCAAAAACGCGTGTTTTTGTTTCGGTAAGTTGGCACATTTTTCCTTTCGGCTACAAAGCAAACTCTCAAGCAAGAATCGAGGAGTAATTTTGTGGACCAGCTCCCGATTCTTGGATCCTACCTTTTCCTCGAGCAGCAAAACCTATCGTTCGAAATTCTCATAAGATTTCAGTGTTTATTTTTGAGATCAAGTTAGAACATTTTTTTCGAAAGAAGATTTTCGGGAAAATTCAAAATGAACCTTTTTTATATTGAAGTTTGATCTGCTTTTAGAGCGATCTGCCTCCTGCATTTTAGTTTCAAGAGTTAGTTTGAGCCCGTCCCCCGTCCCTTCCCTTCCTTTCGTGGTGATTTATTTATTGTCCGTCTGTTATGTTAGCTCCTGCTATGTTTCCTATATCTTCCCAGTGTACGTGTATCTTCGAATGCGTCTTAGTCTGGAAGATTAAACAGCAAATTGCACGTCCCATTTTATAGTAAGAGAAAACAATCCTGAGGAACTTTAACTAGAAAGGATTGCAGCCACTACAGGCAATGTCATTTTAGGGGGAATTAAAATTTTATTGTGCCAATCAGGCAGTTTTTTCCTATGACGCCTAATCGTAAAATATTTTAACGACATAACGTGTCTGCTGAGCTTACTTAAACGGAATACTTTACTATTTTCTATTCATTACCTTTCTTGTTTGTTTTGTTAAAATTGCTTGAAAACTGTGAAATTGTTATTTTACGAAAAAAATTCAAAGATTAAAATTGTCCAATTAAATGAGATTTATTGTTGCATTCACTCTGCATCGTGTCTTTAAATCTGATACAATGAAAGTAAGTAAGCACATTTTACATTGATTCGGCGTCACTAAGAACCAGTAGGCGCGCTTTGTTAGATCTACCTGTTCACGTAATATTATGTAGACTTCAGAAAAAGTAATGAAATGTATCTTCTGGGGGTAGCGTTTTTGTTCAGACCAATTTCGACTTTCGCTTCGAGCACATTTGTATTTTTGGGTCTTTTTTGTTACGCGGCCCTAGAGAGAGAGAGAGAGAGAGAGAGAGAGAGAGGAGAGAGAAAAAGAGAGGAGAGAGAGAGAGAGAGAGAGAGAGAGAGAGAGAGAGAGAGAGAGACAGACTGGATAGCCATTGTTTCAAAAACATACTTTTTGATAGAGGTAATGATTTTCAACTAACCAGGTTGAAGTAATGAGATCTCAGTTTTAAAAAACCAAGGAAATCAAGTTTGGCCCGTATCATAGAAAATAAGCGGAACTTTTCTTTACCAGCTGAAAACTTTCCATGCCCTTGGCTCCAACTTGATTAATTTTCTTACATCTGTTTTCTTTGAAGCCCCATGGTAGCTCTATTTGATCAAGGGTAGTTATATTGCAAGATTCTCTTAAAGACGATACATATCTTTAAAAGAACTTGCGTTTTTTCAGATAATTCCTTTTTTAAAAACAAGCATTTTAAAGATATGATTTTTTGTGGGAATAAACAGCTTTACAAGCGAAGACAAGCTGCCGCGTTTGTGTAGAAAGTGTAGTGGTAACCTTTAAGTACCTAAACAAAACAGAAAAAAAAAATTTATAACCGCATAATATATATAAAAATAAAAAATTGTTTATCGTATTTATCTGAACACAACACACAAAATGTCTCAAGCTAGTTGACTCTTCTGATCCGTCTAGACGTGGAAAACAAAAAATCAAATTTTAACCACTAGAATTGCAAAACTAGATAACTTAATCCAAAAAACCGGAAAAAACGTTTTTGAAAATTTTAATTTGAAATCCATACATTATTATCACTATCTTAAGTTTTTTACCGTACAAAAGCAAAGTTAAACATTTGAATAAACATTTTTAACATTTGGTCAAATTATTTTTTTATTCGACCTTAAACTTTTTTTCTTGTGACCGCATTTTTTTTTCTTGTGACCGTACTCAAATCAAAATGAACATCCTTAGCGTTTGTCTGGCGTTCGGAAGAAAAATATTTTGTTAATATTTTCCATAGTGGGTTATCTTGCAATTATTTGAACTCATAGTAAGTTATCTCGCAAGATCTTACAAGATAGCCTCCATCTTGCAAGATCTTGCCAGATAACCCTGGTTTGCAAGAATATTGAAAGATTTTGCATGGTCTTTTAAGATAACCTTCCTTGATCGACTAGGTAATTGATCATAATGTTTCAAATCTTAAAAAAAGCCTTTTAATTTATCGTTTGCCTCTTAATATTGGGGCCTCTTCATATAAAAATCTTAAATTAAAGATAATAATTCATTTTATTTTAATTGATTTTTTTAAAGTTAATACTGCTGCATAGATCTTAAAAGGCAGTCGGATTATTCAGGGCTTCGCCCTGATACGAGCAGTCTTGTTTCTTTTTGTTTTCGCTGCGGTTTTTTTTGCAAGAAGGAATTTGAATTTTATCTTCAAAAGTATGACAATGAGAGTTATGAGGACCCGAAAAATAGTTTCCATCCGAAAAAAAGATAGATTTTTTTTTCTGCTCCACATACCAATAAAAGGTGAAACAGTCTGATTAGCAATAATATTAAGACAAATGTTTCTTGATAGTGACAATATGTTTTGGAGCAATCAGGATAGAATTGGTTTAAATACGATAATTTGCTCACTGTCTTCAAGGGTCCATTCAACTGCTCAGTTTTGCATTAAAAGAAAAATATTGCCACAGATCAGTAGCTGATCTAGGTGGGCGGTGGTTAGTAGCGGTCCCCCCCACCCTCCTCACGAACTCGACCCCCTGCCGACTCAAAGGGTCCCCACTTTGTGCTACTTTGTGATATCCATTTTCAGCCCACGGACCCTAATTTTTTTTGGGGCTTTTTGTGAATTTAGACAATAAGAACTGGGCCATCGAAACTTATTGTAAATTTTTGCCTACCAAATTGATTAAATTTTTTTTTGTAAAGTAATTATGAAACATTGCATTAGTGGATGTGTGACTCGATATGATTTTGTTTCTCAGAATTGCTATACTTGTGAATGACCCACAAAATGGTCGTCTGCATTGGTTTTGGATCAATTGAAAAATTTTGGTACTAACACGCTTTTTGGTACTTCTTTTTGATTGCAATGTATATTTTTACCATTTGGTGACGAACGAATAGCAACGATTGTATCAGCTGTTATTTATTGCTTGCGGAAACAAAATTTGTTTTTTTTTGTTTGAAAATTTCAGTTTTCTTAAACTAAAATTGCTTAGTATACATATTGAAAGCAGTAGGACAGCCAAGGTTTTACCAAAATATAAGCCGTTTTTTTGCGATATGTAAGTTCTTTTTAAAAGCCATTAACGGAAACGTTTCCTTTTTTGGAGTGGAGCATCAAATGTTTTTCTTTTTGGGCTAAGCTATCCTCACTGAATTTCTACAAAAAAGTCCTAATGACACTCGAATTTGCATTTTTAGGCTTCTCTATCGACTAATTATTAGCCTTAATTCTTAAGAACAAGAGAAAAATATCGTCCTAGAAGTATTTAAGCGAAAGATCAACCCGTAAAACAAGCGGCAAAAATAAACTGTGATTCAAATAGAAAATGCTGAGTTCCCGCTGCCTGGAAAAGTTCACGTAATCAAGAGAAAGGATTTTATATCAAATTAAATCTTGGGGGTAATTTGATGATTTGGTTCAAGTCAAGAACAGTTTCTAGACAAAATTATTCTTTTAGAATCTGAATGACCTGCTCCTTGTTTGCGTGAAAACAAAATAAAAAGAATTTGCATGGAAAGAACAGATCAATTAATAGAAAAAATCACAAAACCGTTGTTTGACTTGTTGAATGACTTGTTTTTGATAAATCAGAAAGTCGTTTCTAAAACTGAAACCAACATAACTGTGGATAGTTACTTTTTTTTGAGCTGGATCTCTCAAAACTTTAAAACATATTGCAAAAAGCTATTTTGAGTACATAGATGATTATTGGTAGTAAATCATTTGAAATAAGAAATGGTAAATTTAGGTTGCGTTGATTATGAATTCAATCTATATTGCGTCTATTGGGACGGCAATCGTCCTTGGTTCGAATCTGTCATGACCTGTTTTTTTTTTTTTTCAAACGGAGCATTTTCCGTTTCGAAAAAATGTAGGCGCTTAATATTTGTCTGCTTCTGTTTTGTCGACTTACTTGGCACATCGTATAATCAGCACTGTACTTTGCTGATATAAAATATCCGGACAAAACGCACAGAATTTGAAACGTGTATCAAGTCAAAAATGGAAAAATGTAATTTTCGGAGAAATGGTGTATTTTCCAAAAATGCTTCTAACATTAAGAAAATAGTGTTTTAAAAATGTTGTTTGAATGTTGTTTTTGAATTTTGTTGAGCTGTGTAAGAAGCTCACTTAGATGTAGATTGATCAGTAAATGATTTAGTAGTAAAACAAAATAAAAAGATTTTGCATGAAAAGTACAGATCAATTAAAAGAAAAGTCACAAAACCGTTGTTTGACTTGTTGAATGACTTGTTTCTGACAATTTAGAAAAACGTTTTCAAAAACTAAAACCAACATTACTGTGGATAGTTACTTAGTTACTTTTTTTTGAGCTGGATCTCTCAAAACTTCAAAACATACAATTATTCATAGATGTTTATTGGTAGTAAAACATTTGAAACAAGAAATGGTAAACATAGGTTGCGTTGATTATGAATTCAGTCTATATTGCGTCTCTTGGGACGGCAATCGTCCTTGGTTCGAATCTGTCATGACCTGTTTTTTTTCAAACGGAGCATTTTCCGTTTCGAAAAATGTGGGTTTAATATTTGTCTGCTTCTGCTTTGTCGGCTTACTTGGCACATCGTATAATTAGCACTGTGCATTGCTGAGATAATATATCCGGACAAATCGCACAGAACTTGAAACGTGCATCAAGTCAAAAAGTGAAAAAGTGTAATTTTCGGAGAAATGTTAACTTCTAAAAAATGCTTCTAACATTAAGAAAATAGTGTTTCAAAAATTTTGTTTGATAGTTTTTTTAATGTTGTTTTTTTAATTGACAAAAAAACTACCCAGTTTTGGTAAAATCTTGAAGCCGAAAACCTCAAAATAAATTGCACCATTTTAATTCTGTTAATTCTCTAGCCAATTTTTTCCTCACAATTTTGAGTTTCAAACCAATCCAAATTTGGAACAAATCTATTTAATTTTCAAGTTTTATGCGCTTTGTTCATATATTATCATAAAGCACCTTAGCTCAGTCTCAAAGTAAACATTCGTTGCTAAATCGGATCCAGTGAACATGCTTGAACAATCAAACCAGCAATTTATGTAATGAAACATAGCTCAGTATATGAAAAAGCCAACGTCATTGTTTTGTGTTTTGAAGGACGTGACCAAATATTCACGCTTGGGGTGCTTTTGGACAAACTTCAATATCTCTACGCGAAATTTTGAGGGAATTCTTAAATCTGTCCAAAAATTTTTTGATGTCGCACATTCAAAAGCAAAAAAAAGTTTTATTTTTGATCAAATTTAGTGGATTTGTTTCTAAGTTAAGGGTTGCAATTGGGTTTACTTTGATCGCTATAATACAAATTAGGATAATTAAAGCGCTTCCCGTTTTGAACAAAAATGGTAGTCATACCATTTTCTTATATGGAAATATGCTAGATATACACTTTTCATGCAATTACATAAGTACAAAAAGTTGCATGAATGGTCCATGGTTATTGATTTTTCACCTATAAAAATTGTGCGACTAACTTTTTTCCACAAATCAAAAACTGATTACTGTAAAAATTAATCTCTCAAAATTTTTGAGATGCGGACGTAACCAAATAAAAGTGACACAAGTTTTGGCTTACTCAAAACTAGAGTCGCTAACGTTTTAATCTTCTCACATTTACGTTGCTTTGGAAACCACCTGAATTGTCTAAGAGATGTCTAACACAAATCATATACTGCAAGAATGAAAATTTTAATCTTTGGTAGTTTTTTATGACGATCATTTTTAAAAAATTTTTTCTAATAAATCATACATTGATCAAGGCATACAAGAACAAGCCATTCAAAAGTTTTTGAGCGTTTTTGAAAAAATTTATCCAGAGAACGGAAAAAATCAAATTTTTGAGTATCCTGGGTTATGTTATGCACACCAACAATTAAATTTTTTATGCAAAATGTTTTTTCGGGAAATGTTTGTCTAAGTACAAAATTCGTTTTGCGGTTTAGAAGGGAACAAAAAAACATACATGGAAATTGTGTGATTAGCATTTTTTTTGACAAATATTTTCCTTTTTGTAGTCCAATTTACTGACTTTTATTTTTAAACAAGAGAAAAAATCTTTGAAAAATCAATGACATCAGTTATGCAAAAATATGGACTTTTGTGCCATTAGTTTTTTTAGAAACCTATTCTTTGAGTCATAAGTTTTTTTCAACGAACTTAGTTTTTTGAATTGTATGATTAGCATTTTTGGTCTATGGAGGTCAACGGGTTAATAGGTAAGTAGTAAATCAATCATTTTAATTTGATCTAAGGCAAACAGTTTTTAACAATTTTCTTCCGTGCACAAAATATATCATTTTGAGTTTGACATAGCGTATGGGGATAAATTTAGCGTATGCGGATAAAAAAATTAAATTGAAAAAAAAAATTGAAAGTGTTTTTTAAACTTTTACAGCCAAAAAAATTTTCATCGAAGTTAAAGGGCACTCAGAACATTCAGAACTTTGCCCTCATACAAATCGCTTTGTTGTCATTGAAATTTTCCTGATTTTCAAAACTGTTATTTGATTGTTATCAAATTTTATATGACTAGTGCTCAGAATTTTTACCGGGTTAAATGCTAGCAGGTTTAACTTTGGCTGATTTATATACCCTCAACAGAACAGACAGAGTAAATGTAAAGTAATCAGAATTTAACAACTAAGAGAAATGTGCCCGGTCTACGAGCACACTACCGGTCCAGCAGCTTTCATTTTTCTTTAACTAATCGGAATCGAGAGCAACAGTATCATGTTAATTTGAACATAAAAAAGAATATATTAGCTAACAATTTTAGAAATTCGTAAGTAGGAAATAAGTAAATAAGTATACTGCCCAAAAGAAAAAAATATAGCCAGCCTTGATTACAAAATTTAAATAGAAAGATTATTTCGTCTAGGACTAAAAAACTGTTCGAAAATGTTGTCAACCTTTTTTAAAGTCTACTAAATTGATTTTTTCAGTTCTGCCAAGTCACAAAAAAGACCAATTTTTCTGCGTCGCAGGCAAAATTTAAAAAAGCCAAAAAGAACGTTTTTAGGCCTTTTTTGGGTTTTTACAAAAAAAAAATCATTTTTTACCGGCGGGCGCTCCCCTTCAAATTTATCATATATTGCCGCAAAAAGCGCCTTCAAAAACTGAAAAAAAATTTAGCTTGCTCTAAAATTATTTACATGAAAACAATCGCGTTCAAATTCTCATCCATTCATTTTGATTACTCCTATATATTTGTGTGTGCTGCATCAGTATTGTATCAAAATTGGATGCTTTTTGGTACGCAACCTAACAGGTAGTAGCCATTTGTAAAATCGTTTCTCTCCTTTAAACATTCTTTATTAATTGAACAGCACCTTGTACCAGAAGAGACTGGAAAACTAATTACCAAAAAAATATCCAAGCAAACATCGAACTACAACTGCTTGTACCGAGGCAAGGCTGGTTTTTAACAATTCTGCTGGAGCTTTTAGCAACAAGCGATGTTTTTTTTTGCTTAAAAAAATTAAAACTCAAGTTTTTTTTTCTTCAATTTGGAACATTTTCCTGACTTCCCGATATCCACAATGCTTAGAACAATTTCACAAGTTTTGTCCACTAACGAATTATTTGGATGCACTAGGTAGCATAAATTAAGTAAATCAAATTTTGAGTTTTGTGAGCCGGACTAATTTGTCTTCTAAGCTACTCGTAATTGAAAAATAAGAAAGTTCTGGTGGAAAGTAGTTATCTCAAATTGTCCGAACTGGTCATTTTGAAACCCCTTGCTTTACAAAAATTGGTCGAAAGCATAAAATTTGTTTTAGAAAATGTTAAGTTGCACAAAAAAGTCCGCCAAATTTGTTTAAAATTGACATTTCTTTTGAAATCGACGTTTCCACGTTTAAAAAAATGTTAGCTTTTAAAAAATTTCTTAGTTTAATCTTGGATTTGTTTCGTTGAGAGAAAACGTTTCAATCGGGGACAGATCAAGGATTTTCTCGAGAGGATTTTCAAAAAAAAACGAAAACCTCGTCGAAAATTGCTCAAAATTAGGCGCCCGTGGAAAAATAAATTTTAGAGTCGGTCAGCCAGTAAGGGATAACTTAAAATTGTACCAGAGGGGTCAATCTCTCAATATGGGACTTCCGCTCCTTCCGCTGTAACCACCGCCACTGGGTCTACCAATTTCATAAAGGTAAACTTCATTTTTAAAATAATCAGCTGCTTTGACAATTGACCTAGTACAAATTATTTTCCAGGTTGCTCTAAAAACGTTTAGTTGAAAAAATTTGTGTTCAAATTCGCACCCGTTTTTTTTTATCAAACTGATCTTTTTGTATGCTGCTTTTACTGAATTTTTATAATAAAATCGTAGTGGCACTCGAATTTTGTTTTAGGCTACTCTTGCGACTACTTTTTAGTCCTATTTCTTGAGACCACGAAAACAATATCGTCCTAAAAGTAATTAAGCGAAAGATCACCCCCTAAAACACGCGGCAAAAATAAACTGTGGTTCAAATAAAAAATGCTGGCTTCCCGCTGCCTGAAAAAATTCATATAACCAAGTGAAGTGATTTTAAGTCAAATTAAATGTTGGGCAAGTTTGACGATTTGGTCCAAGTCAAGAGCAGTTTGTGGTCAAAATTGTTCTTCTGGAATCTAATTGACTTGCTCTTTGTTTGTGTAAAAACAAAATAAAAAAAATTTGCACGAAAAGAACAGATCAATTAAAAGAAAAATTGTAAAGGCGTTGTTTGACTTGTTGAATGACTTGTTTTCGAAAATTCAGAAAGTCTTTACATGAAAATATTCGGGTTCAATTTCTCATCCATTTACTTTGATCAGCCTGATTCATTTGTATGCTGCTGGACCGGTATTAAATTAAAGTTGTATGCTTTATGGTATGTAACCTAACATGTAGTAGCCATTTTTAAAAAGATTACTTCTTTTTCAATATTTTGTATTTTGTACTGCAACTTGTACCATAAGAGATTGGAATTAATTAATTAGCACTAAAATATCCGAAGAAACGTTGAAACACAACTGCTCGCATCAAAGCGAGGTTGCTTTTAAACAATTTTGCTCCAGCTTTTAGCAACAAGTTTTTTTTTGCGATGTTTGGAAGATTTTGTGAGGCGGACCAATTTGCCTTCTATGGTACACGTAAATGAAAAAAGGAATTTTTGTGCACAATAATTATCTCAAAGCGGCCAAACTCAAATCGACTAAAAAAAATTGGTTGCAGATATATAATTTTTTCAGAAAACGTTTAGCTGCGTCAAAATTGTTTGAAAATCGACGTGTGTTTGATCGACAATTCCATGTTTAGACTAAAAGTTTAAGTAGCTAGCTTTTCTCCAATTTTTTTTGAATTAATCTTTGATTTTTTCCGTTGTGAGAAAATGTTTCAATCAGGGGCGGATTAAAGATTTTATGGGGGAGTGGGGTCTTCGAAATGTTCGTCAATCATTTTTTGGATCGAACAAAAGCATTTTCCGATTTGTTAGTTTTTGACCAAATATTAGCTCGAAATTAGGCGCGTTTAGAAGATCTTTAGGGTCGGTCAGCCAAAAAGGGATGTTTTAAAATTATACCAGAGGGGTCAAGCCCCTGAGATGGGACATCAGCCCCCTTCCCCTAAAACCGCTACTGGTTTATTTTAATAATAGCAAAAATCGATGTAACAAGATACCAACAAAATCAGATGCCGGAAATTGTAAAAGCAGAAGCAATCACAAAACTTAGTGTTTAGGGGTATTTTTCAATTTTCCGACCGGTAGGACAAATGCTATTCAGTATTCCGTCTTCACAGGGAGAAGACAGGAAATTGAGCATGGAAGCATCTGGCAGTATTGTTTGGGCTATTCTGAAAGAGTGGAAATTACAATGACCTAGGTTCAGTGTTTTTCCCGCAATTTCAGGCTCTACAAAACAAGCTGACAGGTGATCTAGTGTGCTATACTGCTATCATATAAAAAATCTTTTAACCGCCATTTCGTTTTTGAAAATATACTTCGAAAAAAAATTGGACCAAAAGTTAACAAAGTGCTCGATTCTGATTGACTGAAATTTTCTAACTTAGAACTAATTTAACATCCTTCCGCCCCCCCCCCCTCCTCCCCAAAAAAATGGCTTGGGGCGGGGAGGGGAGGGAGGATGTTAACTTGGTCTAAAAAATCTACCTTTTTGGAAAATAACTTGTCTGAATATTTCTGCTTCTCAGACTGGATCTTGAGAAATAATAAAAATAATAAGCAGGAATGGATTTGAAAGGGGGCAAATTCTAGATCATCCCCAGGTAATATCCAATTGGCGTAGATGACACCTTTCTGACTATTTTTAAGGTTGTCTTTGTTTTTTTTATATAAACGAAATCTCTAATACTTTTTTGCCTGGCTCGATAATCCAGGCCTGATAACCCGGATGCTATTATATTATTTACAATCCACTACAAACAACATACCTTATCAGGTTTTCTATTATTCAATTCAAATGAACCTCCAAATGTCAGCTAATTATTTTTTATGCCACCCACCCAAACAAAGCATATTAACAACTTTATTGTAATGCCTTTTTTGCACTAGTATATATTATGATTCATATCAAAGCAAATGTTTTTCTATGAGCTAACGTGTAAAATATATTGACAAGTAAGGTGTCCGGCAAATAAGACGACAACTGTTAAGACGACAACAGCTTTAGGCGGGACTTTAAGACGACGCTACGCAAATTCCAAAATTTTATTTATCAGAAATATAAACCGCTTATATTTGGCCAGCTTATTTACATGTTTTAACGCTCATTTGTCGTCCTAATGTCTTGTCGTCTTACTGGCCTGTCGTCTTATTTACATAGCACCGGAAAATAACTGCTCTTCATGTTGATTTTTAGCTGTTAATTTTTAACTCCTCTTCGTGTTAATAATATGACGTCGATTTATATTACAACAGAAAGGTGTTTTTTAGTTTTTGTAGAGGTATATGAAACTATAAAAATACAGTAAATAAAACGGCTCATTTGTTCATTTGGCTGCAAGCTTTTTTATGAGAAACTAACTCCTTTTGTTGTATTGAGCTCAAGAGTACTTCTAATAATTACTAAGAGTACAAAGATTGATTAAAAGATATAACCAGCGAACTGCGCTAACCTTTTATCAGACATTTTTGTCTTTACTTTTTATTATGTTTTTATGGTTTTTATAACTTTTTATCCGATCATTTGTTTCAGCTGAAGCTTGAAGCTATCATGAACCAAATAATTATTTATTATTAACTATACGCTGATTACAATTTTCAAAACTAAGCGATAACATGTAAAATTTACCCTTTTTGAAACTTTTCCATGCAGTTTGCAACAGTTTGTTACCCAAGTATTATGAGCAGTTAGGTGTTTCGCATACCGCCAAGTTCAGAGAAATGGTCGGCAAATTTGAAAACTAATACCTCACGTTTCAACCCTCTTCCAGCTTTAAAGTTCAATTTAGCGGATTAACTTTTATTATCAAACTACTCGCAAGTTTATTTATCGCCGAGGAACATCTATATTCTTTGATGTTAATTAGCAAAGCACCAAATTTGAAACCTTCGTGACTTCTCGTGTTTTCAGTAAATAAAAACTAAATTTAAAAACCTAAATTCATCGGAAGGTACTACCATGATAGAGTGGTCCCTCGAAAAAGCAACTATGATAGACAGGTCCCGCATGCATTTCGCATGTTATAATTTTGAAAACTAATTTGTGTATAAATTATTCATTTCAAAAATCTTGCAAAATATGTTCAGCCAGAAACTTTTCAGATTGAAAATTGTAATCACTATTGTTTATATATTGAAATTTGCTCGCTTTACTTTATTTTACGGTTCAACAACCATATAATTGGGTTGACTTATTTGACATCAAAACCCACTATTGGCGTTTTTTTTTTAATTTTCAACCTTAAATGGTGAGGGGGAGGTTTTAAGAGGTAGGTAACAAAACATGAAATTTGTTTGAAAATATACTGCAACTTCTTTCTGAAAGGCGTAATCATATTTATTAAACGATTTGAGAGCTCTAGGTGTCGTATTCTCAAGGGACCTGGTTATTTTCAAGGGACCACTCTATCTTATAGTAGTACCTATCGGAAAGTAAGTTTTTATTTGGATTAGGGTTTATAACGTTTCTGTATAAATTATGCAGTAATTGGTTGAAACAACTCCCAACATGGTTTTCCGAACTGAAAAAGTGATACGAGAGAAAAAATTTTGCTCAGAGGCTTATTATTTAATGGCGTTTTTACATTGCAGATTTTTCATTTCATGAGTTAGAACACGCTTTTGAACATCTTTTGTGTAAAATAAGCCTCCAGCAACCTAATTTCTCAAAATATGATAATGAGTTCCTGATAAATTGCTTAAAATCGAAAAAGGCTTGCAGGTTTTGAAATTCCACTTGTGGAACATATATACAACGTGGAACCTCGTTGGTGAAAAATTTTCCTTCAATATTGACAGAGACAATTTTTCAATCGAATCTCCAAAGGTGAGAAAAGAAGTAAATTTGTTTTTGGCGCGTTTTTTTGGGGGGCCCATCGATTCATAGTTTGATCGATGTTCAAAAACTTGGAAAAATTCTTCGAAGTCGAAAACAACCACCCGTTTGAAATTTTGCTTCTTGGACAAATTTAGAGCGAGTAAAGCCAGCGAGTATAGCAAAAAGTACTTCTTTAAGTATTTTTTTGTAATCTTCTTTTACCGCTTGCCTTGCTCGAAAAGGTCAAAAATTTTGTTCTGTTTTCATTTTTGCTATTAATTTTCCAAAAATAACTGTGATCAAACGAAAGCATTACCAGCCATCTACCCCAAATTCACAAAACTAAACTTGAAAAAAAATGATTTTGTTCTTTGATGACGATATTGATAAAAAAAGTTATCAATAAAATTTGAAGAATCTTTTGCTTTTGCTTTGTCTTAACAAAATTTATTTTAACAGCGCGGATTCAATTTTCTATTTTTCTGTTATCTTTTGACTTTTTTTGCCTTTATTTCCAAAGCCATTACTTGGTGTCCTCGTTTTTACCCCAGCCACTTTACCACGCCTCCATTTTACATTCTATTGTGATTGAAGAGTTTTTTGGAGTGATTATAGGTTTATGGGTTAAACGAGAAAAAACTCCCCAAATACGAAATTGCGCTTTTCTACCGTTTTTTGACAGCCGCCGGATTTATATTCAAAACAAAAACCAAACCGTTTCTTACTCGCTAAAAACAAAAAGTAGATTCAATATAATATGGTGCTGATTACTGTCAAATTATCCATTTTCATGCAGCATTCTTTTTTCTAAATACTAACCGAAAAAATACCATAATAGATCTGCCTTTTCATTTATTCCCAAGCAAATTGTTTACTATCACATTCGATTTTCCAGATTTTTATGTGTTCATTTTATGCTGTTGAATCTTTACCTAAAAGCCTTTACCTATGCATTTTCTGATGTTTTTTAAAACTCATTTCAATTTTTTTGCAACAGCTTTGAAGTGAGAAAGGACTTTATGGAAATCTGGATTTTTGATGTTTTTTTAATTTGTGAATTTTTTTGGCTGATGCTACTGAAATACAATCAGTGTATTGGCGTTCCGCGATTTTTTTTTCGGCTTTAAACAATTTTTTCACCTTGTTTTGACAACGCTAGTTTTTTTAGTGGAACATACATGTTGACATACAATTGCGTCTTATTCTGGCATATTGATTTCTACTAATCCTGGTGCCAGTTTTAATTAGTCGGAACACTTTCTTCCCGCACAAATTTCGCCCCATTTGATTTTACTGGCGTATTTTGGGGGTCTTTTTACACATTATAGCCTAGAGCCATTGTGGGACTTTCGTAAGAAACATTAGGAGAAAAATATGTAGCGAAATAAGCCTCTTAAATAAAATGGAGAAAATTGCGTGGTGAGCGTGAAATTTGCCACACATTTTAATTATGTGGCTTTAAAATGTTAATTGTGAAGTTATGAAAGACTTATAAAAGACTCACAGTTACATTGAAAGTCTCAAAATAATTTCATGAAGATTTCATATGAAGCAGTTGCCAGTTTAACAAAATCCGCACTCTTTTTTTGCGTAAGCTTCATTCATTTTTGTCCACGTGATTTAGTTTTCTCGATATAATTCTGTTCGCTGCGGACTTTTGATCATCGGTTAAACCTTTCAAATCGTCAAAGTCGCATCAGAGCTCTAGAAACCACATCTAATTCATTTTGTACTCAGCATACATAAGCAAATTTGATTATGACTCTTCATAATTCCTTAATCAAATTGATTCGAACAATCTGATGACTGATTCAAGCAGAACATAAGTTTGCAGTCTCCTCAGTTATAGAACAAATAAGGTGGATTCAAATCGCCATTTGAACTGAAGTTTACTTTCGGCCCGAACTGGTTTTCGCCCGAAGTTCACCAACTGAACACTACCTTTACCGCCTCTTGGACAAATAAATAACCTGGGCTAAGAGTTCATTTTGTATGTTTGCTCATAATACTTTCGGGTTTATATTGAGCTTTATCCGCGATATAACTTAGATAATAACTTGTTAATTAACCGATTCAGATTTGATGTTGATTTTGATTCCTATTTGGTTTTTATCTTGGGCTGATTAATATAATGACTTCTGCCTCCGATTACAAAAAACTAACCAGGTGAGATTATGTGTTAAATGACACGAACGTTGACTTTTTAACTCTGGGGTCCGATTTTACAATGACCGAACAAATTTAGTTTTGATTTTTTATTCAGTCAAATTCCGGCGACCGGAATAATAGTTGATAACAAGAAAAAATGTGAACAATTGAAGATATCGGCCCCCTCACCCTGATATAAAAATTTATTATATATAGTCGACATTCGAACAGTCAGTTCTAATATTTAATTAACTAACATAAACGAGAATTCGAACGGCGATTGTTGTTTTGACCACCAGAGCAGATTTACTCTGGATTCGGACAGGGGAGCACCTAGGATTTTGGTGGGAACGGGAGTGATGTGGATATTGCGGATTTTAGAAAAAATCTCAATTATTGTCGACCTTTTCTTTTGGGTCGACTAAATTGATTTCCTACGCTGTCCCAGGAAACGGTGCAAATTTTTAGATTAATAGATAATACCAAACGCGGAATCTTTACCAAAAGATTATACCAATACTGAAAGCGCTAGCTAGGGGGTGAAATTAATGAGAGGAAGGGGCCTCCTGTCTTCAGGTGTTTCTTTTTTAGCAAAAAGGATATTGGTTATCAAAGTTTTTTTAGCCTTATCCTTTGTAGTTTTTATCTTTCTGCTATCTTTCTGCATCCATTTTTGCGTATTTTCATTGCTAGGTAATTAAGACATTTGCCGGACACCATTTACAATTACTGGCGCAATTCGGACCTCGATTTAATTTTCCTCGTATTGCGCTTTTTTTCTATACATACCTTGAAGGCTGATTTCCCTGCCCTTGTTTCCGGTCCACAATCTTATTAAATCACTTATCACCTCAGTTCAAAAATTCTAAAAAACTTACAATTTTTATGTCGAGCCGGTTGCCGTGCATGCAGCACAAAGATTTTAGACCACTGTTAAATTAGAAAAAAAATAGATTTTCAGTTTTTTTTTTTCACTTTCCATAGTGCCGAAGGCGAAGGGCTGAAGCGTACCAGTACTTAATTACGACATCAGTTATTGGTCGACTAACCCATGAAGATGTTTTTAAAAATAACCTTCTGCGTCAAAATATACTAGCTTTAGGGAGAATGGAGCACCTACCTGAAAAGACGCAAAATTTGAGCAACAAATTTGCTAAAAGGGTCAAGCTTTTTGCAATCAATTGAAAACATTGAATTTAAGCAGAAAAACAACATGTGAAATATCACCTGGGTTCATTTTTTCAATGGGTTCAAAATACGTTAAAACCTAGATAAAAAATGATCTGCTCGCAATCAGTAAAAGTAGAAAATAATCGATTAAATTATAATTATAGTTGTATTTTTATACAATTAACGCTAAATTGTTGGCAATATCGATGACCACGAGCAGTTTAATTGGTCAAAAATTGTAGCGTTTTAATTCAATTATTTTTTTGGAAACCGTTTTTGCGTAGGGAAATCAGTAAACAGATAAAATTCAACCTCAAAATGAGCAATTTAGTTTAATTAACTTCGTTTAAATTCGTTGATTGAAAAGGTTTTGACAAGAGTTTGGCTTTAACTATAAAAATTACAGTTTATTATAGGTACGCATTTTAGATAATTAAACTATTTATAATCCTTTGTTGAAAGTTTTCTGAAATCAATTTTAATAGACTATTATTTCTTATTTTGCCAAAATATTATCTCAACAAAAAATATCTTCTGATGGATTATAATTTCGCTGCCCGAAAAAATTTCGAGAGTACAATGACTCATCACCTTTGAAACATCTGAACACAAAATTTGTACCACAACACAAAAGTTTCGAAGTATCCTTTGGTATTAATTGAATGATTCACACGGTAGGTAAAAAATGACTCTCGTCAATCTAACAATCAAACTAAAACAATGAGCTCATTTTGGTGATAACAAACAAACAATGTTCATCATGAACAAAATCTAATCGAGAAAAACTGAAGAAAAAACCTTAGATATTTGAAAACTGCTAAATAGTTTTTCCAAATTTGTAATTTAGGGAACGTCTATAAAAAACAAATATTACAAGCAACTTTAAAAAAAAACACTATTTGGCATACAAATAATTGAGTATCATCCATTACAATGTTTTGAAAACTATGAAAATTTATCGAAAAATTATCTTACAATCAATCAAAATTGAACATAATTAATTACGGAACTGATTGCTTAAATAAAACATAGCTTCGTAGATTTTTTTAGAATTTTATAGATATAGACCTAAAAGTAGCAAAAAATTGATTTAAAACTTTTGTTTTTGCTGAATGTGGGTTTTCTCTGGCTGTTAGAGAACAAAAAAATAGACGCTTTCAATAAAAATAGCACTGAATGGATATCGTTTGTTTTGCAAAAGAAAAATAAAAAAAGAAAATTTTTTTAAAAGAATTTATATGGGTTTTTTAAATCTTTTTTTTTGGTTGAAGAAGGCAAAAAAGTTTTGATCCAGAAGACTTATTAAGCGCTTTTAAAGATTAAATCAGTTTCATCTGCTCTTCAATGTCAACTGAACTCAGACAATATATTTTTCAGCATACTTCGCATAATTTTCCATAGTAGATCAAACAAAAAATGAATTTAAACGCTGAATAGTAGTACAGATCTCTCGGTTTCATCTGATTCTCATTTGTGGCTAGTATTTTTCAATGCAATTTAACTCACGACGGAATTTATGTCTTTATAATAAATCACTCGACTTTATCCAATTGCTAGTTTTATTACCTAATTTTGCGTAAAAAAACATGCGCGCAAATTGCGCTTTTTTTCTTAGCAATTGCAAGATGACAACGACAGTATTGCAAATTTTTAGTTCGCCAATTGTGCGCTCATTGTTATGTGCCAAATCGTGAATAAGTACAAAAGTACACTTTACTAGCTAGAGGAAATTTAAAACCTTCATTTTTGTTCCCGTAATTTCCAAAAAGTTACCCTAGAGTATGTTTTTTTCTTGATTACAGGCATTCTAAAGCAATTTTTCAGCTTACTTAAGTTGATTTTTCAAAAATTGTTAATCGTGTTCTGAATTGCAAATCAAAATTCTGAAATTATCTTTCCAGTCTCGATAAATTCTAGTCTCATATTTCCGTTTTCTGGAATTTTAATTTGGAATTACAGCAACCTAAACTAATCGCCCCTCGTTTTTATTTTTGAAAAACTTTTTTGCATTTTTCCGTTTTTCTAGTGATTACGATGATTGAAAACTTTGTCTCTTGCGAAACAGCTGGTTTTTGTCTGATAATTTACAAATTTTAAATATTCATGCGCTCAAAAAATTTTTTTTTCTTGACTTCAAAGTTGCATTGGTTTGCGTATAATGTTTGCTTGGTATTTTTATATAAAACTGCTGGTTGAAGAGTGAAATCTTGAATGTTCCAACTGCCGTTTAAAATCGATGTAAAAGTTATTATTTAAAATCTAATGAAATAATAAAAAATTCTATGTTGATAATTTTATTGCCCCACACGCTATATATAGCACAAAACGATACAAGACTGCTCGTATCAGGGCGAAGCTCTGAATGTTCCGATTGTGTTTTAAGTTTTATGGAGCAGTTGTAACATAAAAAAAATTAAATGTAATAAAATGAAGAAAAAAAATTCGAAATTTTGATTTTTTTTATAAAATCATCACCCCACACGCCATATAAAGTAGAAAAGAATAGATTTCGCTCTTTGTAACAAATCAATTATGGTAAATAAGCTTCTTTCAGCCAATTTGGAACGATTTCTATGACGGATTAAATCTCCGCTTATACGTTAATAGCGCAATATATCGCGCGTTAATTGTCCTAAATTGGCCAAAATGGCAATCTTAAAACCCCCATAACTTTACGAAAAATGATCACAGGTGAAATAATTTTTCAAATTTAAGCTCAGGACAACAATATCTTTTAAATGATATAGAAAAAATCCGTCAAAAATGGCTAGTTAGAAAGTCGAAATTTGTCTGAAGAAAACAAAACCCACCCCGAGCACCAATATTCAGTTACTTTCGTATCGAAAGTCGGAACATTAGTTGAAAGTGGGTAACGCATAAATGAGAGCAATTTATTCGCCTCAATTTAGTTTGGATTTGTTTCATTAACCGCATATGCTCAAAAAGCTTGAAATGTATCGCGCGTTAATCATCCAACATTGGCAGCTTTCAAACCAGCATAAATTTGCGAAATTTGATCGCAAGTAAAATATTTTTGTTCCGACTTTCGATACGAAAGTAACGGAATATTTGTGCTCGGGATGGGTTTTTTTTTCTTCAGACAAATTTCGATTTTTTAACTAGCCGTTTTTGACGGATTTTTTTTTATATCATTCAAAAGGTATTGTTGTCGTGAGCTCAAATTTGAAAAGATATTTCACCTGTGATCATTTTTTGTAAAGTTACGGGGGTTTAAATATTGCCATTTTGGTCATTTTGGGACAATTAACGCGCGATAACTTTCGCGCTATTAACGCGTAAGCGGAGAGTTAATCCGTCTAAGAAATCGTTCCAAATTGGTTAAAAGAAGCTTATTTGCCATAATTGGTTTGTTACAAGGAGCGAAATCTATACTTTTGTTCTTCATATGGCGTGTGGGGGATGATTTTCATAAAAATTTTCATATTTTAGAAAAAAAAAATTTTCATTTCGTTTCATTTTATTTAATTTTTTAATGTTATTACTGCTCCATAAACCTTAAAAGGCAATCGGAACATTCAGGGCTTCGCCCTGATATGAGCAGTCTTGTTCATCTTTGGGCTCAAGGCATCAATTATTTCCAGATGGTATAAGACAACTTATCAAAAATGTCTGGTTTAAAAGTTTGTCCGAAGCAAAAATTACTACCCCGAGCACACATATTCCGAAACTTTGAAAAAACGCCACTTGAAACCTTTTACGCTCAGTATCGGTTCTTTAGAAATGAAGTAAAATTTATGTGCCAGCTTTTATTTTCTCCAGACAAGGGGAAAATAACAACATAATTGGAGTTCTTTGCAACTGCAACATGGAAGAAATCATTACCGACATACCTGGAGTAGAACAAACCAAAATACATTGTTAAACAAATACATATTACCGCACATACAGTCAGACAATTTTTACAGATCAAATCGAGGCGCAGCTATCTTGACACTGTCTCTGTACAATGAACGGATCTGCGATTTGAACGAGGGGCAAAATTCGATTTTTTTTAAATTTTCGCCTATGTTTTTCGGTTTTTTATAGATTGTTTTTCGTTAAAAAATCTGTATGCTGTCTAGTTATCTTTTTTTTTCGACTCGCTATTTTATGCTTTATTTTGACGCGCGCCTTTTTGAATTTTGAGGATATTGGCGTCATAGTAGTAGAAAAATTAGAATTAAGTCAAAAATTGATGCCTCCAAATAGTAGTAACAAATGATTTGGGGGCAATATTTCAGGAACAGTCTTATTATTCGTCGCCGCTCCTCATAGATCCACCCTTGCGAGATATTTCCTGAAAGTTCACTTTTAACTTCGTCACGTTTCAATGGCATATTCAATGAAGCCTTTAAATTTCAGAAACATCTATCTTGCATCTAACATCACCATCGTCTGTGTCAAGGAAATAAGATCATCAGAAGAATGAAATTGGAAATTATTTCAAAATATTTCATTTTTCCTGTTGTAAAGATGATTGCAATTTGTTTTTAATTTTGCTAAGTAAATTTTACTGAAATTCGATTACGGACCAAAACTTTTACCTTCTGGATTGTGCTTTGAATTTTCTCATATCTTAAAGCTTTCTCTCATTAAGTTGGAAGAATCAATATTAATCTGTTTAATCAAATATAAAGAAGCCTCAAGCTTATCAGCGACCAAAATGACTACTTTAGAATCTTCTTGATTTTTAGCGCTTTATTAATTTAGTGAATATTTGCGACTTAGGTTTGACATGAACTGCGATGGACTCAGGACAGATGGTGACACGCGCAGCAGCAACAACTCAGACGACAAATCGAAACTCAAACCCCTCAATTTTTCCGAACCACCGACAGTTCAATCCGACATTCCCCGAAAGTACGACAAACAGCTGAACCTTTCTGAAAACGGCAAAACTTTAACTCCTTTAGAATCCATTCTGCGACCGGCGACTCCAAGTTTCAACCCCTTCAATTCAGACTCAAATTACTCGACAGTTATGTCAAACACAAATCAACTGAGTTTGACGAACGTTGACGACGACCCGAGTCGTGCGCGGAAAATTAACCTTGTGAGACACTTGTTGCGACACGAGACGGAACCAGGGCTGCCTTCGCTGACCGAACTACAGCAACGCAGAAGATCAAGCGTGTTCAGATTTAATCGGTAAGCTCATTTACAACTTGAGACGAAAAATGAAAACTGCTTCTTTTCTTGTGACACTTTCCGTTACAATTAAAAGAAAGGCGCGGGTAAAAATGACTTTTCCAATTCAAACGTTGCCTCACAGGTTTTAAGGAAAAAGCAGGCGTGTTGAAAAACTGGTGACATGAAGAATTCGTGTTATTATCTTAGTTGGTGGTGGTTTTAGATGGTCTTTAAATGTTTTGCGATAAGAATAACTTATCTAGCAAGTATTGCATGTGTACTCCGTGACTGATTTCAAAGTTCGTACCCTTACCAAAACAGCAAAAAAAAACAACAGCGCCATTTTCCAAAAAAGGAGAAATTTTCACTCACTAAAACAATGTAAAAAACGTTTAATCGTGAATCTCTTATCGTAAGCCGGACATGCACCATCTTCAAATTTTTGATCTTTTAATATAAAAATTTGGCTTACAATTGCTAGATTATGAATAGTTTGCTCATCGCACACTAAATTGCTGCTAACCACTGCCTGTTTTAAAAGCCAACTAATTTTCAGACGGAAGAAAAAGTAAGTAACTCTTCAACTTTGCACAAGCCATGCCATGCCCAGTTGTGAACTTCTTCTGCTGCCAGATTTTAAAATTTGATGGAGCTCGAGGACTTTCAAAAATGGAAAAAAAGTATTCTAAAAACATGATTTCGAAAATCATATCAAACAGTATAATTTGGACAATACATAAATAGAAAAAAAAATCATTTTTTTCCAAAGTGGAGTCGATTTTGGTCAGAAGCAAGTTCATAAGTGGCCGCATAATGTGTGTAATAATAAAAACATTTTAGTCTTCTTTTCCTTCTGATTTAAATGGTGTCTAGTACCACGTCTTCTGTGCTTCATCATAGTCTTCATAATCATACTTGACTGATGCTTCTTAACGCATACCAACAATTCACTGATCTTACCTTTCTCCTGTAGTTCATTTTCCATTTGATTATAATCGAATCATATTCAGTTCATCCGTTTCAATTAGACTTCTGGCAGATTATCTCATGACTGAAAACGTCATTATCTCGATTTCTGCATATTTCCAAGAGATATTTTGAAAGTATCTCTAAAAATTCACGCAAGTTTAAATAAGATTCATTTTGAAAAGGCTGTAATGGCTCTGTAATTGCCAAAATTTCAGTTTGGAGAATTTAAATGACTTTTTTTTGTTTTTGAAAAGCTTTCTTTGTCTCAATTTGCAAATTAGTACTTTTCAAGTCAGTTGGTTGGCGTCTTTTTTTACGTCAATGGTTGTTGAAAAAAAATTACTTCAATTTTGAAACAGGCATTTTTTCACCGAGTTTTTTTGTTAGTTTTCTAAACGAGAGCACAAATTGGGAAAACATTTTTTTGAGAGAAAGAAACCCAAATGTTCTACCACCTAATTTTATATGAGTCGAGCTTATTTTGATCAATTGATTTTATTCTGTCAAGGGAAGGCAAGGGAAACAAAAGCGGCCTTAGTGAATTAAAATCGCAAAAAAGTGAAAATCAGTTTTCAAATATGAGCTTAATTTGCATCTCAAATTTATTGCATCGAGGGTAATGAGACAACGAAAAAATGTTGAAGCAAAATAATTATTTCTAGATTTAAGAAAAACTTTAGCAATAGCTGGTAGCTGATGTTCGTAGTTTCTGTCATAAGTTGAGCAAAAATTTCTTATTACGATGGAGTGCTTTAATTTTTGTAACCAATTTTGAGCATCGTGATATTTTATTTCAGTTTTTTTCCGACTGCCCTGAATGTTCCGACTGCCCTTTAAGGTCAATTTAAAAGTTTTTTTTTGAATTTATCCCCTATATGCTATTTCAAAATACATAAGGTTCTATTTAGCGCCTTGTATCCAAACAATACGACCAAATGACTTGCCTCAATTCAGTTTCGGACGCGTTGAGCCGCCGCTTAAGCGTTTTATTAGAACGCAATATATCACCGGTTACTTATCCCAAATTGGGCAAATTAGCAATTTTCAAACCCAATTTTATGAAAGGACCACTGGTTTAATATATTTTTCAATTTGAGCTTAGAAAAGCAAGTTCTTTTTGACATTATAATATAATCCATTCAAGATCAAAAGTCCAAAATTGACTGTATAAAAAAACCACCCCAAGCATAAATATCCTCTTTTTTTTTCGGAAGTAGGAATGATAAAACAACCGATCGTTCCGACTGTTGAAGAAAGAAAAAATATTTGTGCTGGATGTGTGTCAGGCTAATTTTAAAGATCAAAGAAAAAGTTTTTGGAATATTTTAAGGTACCACAATTCATGTAGTTAGAAAAAAGTCTCAAAATTCATATATTTTGTACTTCGGATCTCTTTCCGTAACGTTATGAGGATCTGGATATAAGTAAAAACTGTTGCTGCTCCGGCTTTCGAAAAAACGCGGAATATATTTTCTCATCTAGAAACCCTTTATTTGGACCAAATGCTGGGACTCAATTCAATTTGAATAAATTATTAGCCCGACGTAGTTTCCGCTTACGTTAAGCGGTTCTTAAAAAATGGTATATTAAGGGCATTGATTATTTCAAACTGACAATTCTCGAAAACCTATAATTTTTCGGAGTATGATCACAGGTAATTTTTAAAAAAAATTTTGAGCTCAAGCCATCAATAGTTTTCTTGATGAAAAAAAAACTAAAATCGGGGCAATCCTATCTTTTTGTTGTTCCAATTTTTGTTCAACCCAAGTTCAGCTAATGAAAATATACAAGCATACCTCAACGAAGAGACCGACTCTCTGAGTAGAAATGTACAAGAGTATATTTTTCAGTGATTACCTTGGTAGAGTTCTATGGGCTAGACTTAGTTAAAATTGAGGATTATATAGGCTCGGGTCGAGGTACTGGACGTTTTGTTTGACATTCAAAATCGAGAAATTGTAGTTATGTGACCCAAAATCCGCGATCGAGAAGCTATTTCAAGTCGACCGTTAAGTCAAAATATGCTCAAATTCGAGAAAAATATAACATATGTTAAGCACAGTCGAAACATACCCTATTGAGGGTCGATAAAGTCGAACCCTAGTCAAACACAGTTGAAAGCTGTTTTTAAAACAGTTTCAAAACTTTTGATTAAATTTTTAGCGCCTCCATCAGAAATTAGCATTCAGCAGCAATCAGTTGAAAAAAGTAATGGGGTTTCAAATTGTTTTCTGTGTTTTTGAAGGTAATTATTCATCTAAGATGAAAACTTCTTACTGCTCTGATTGACAATTGATTGTTTTAACAAATTTAATCTAGAATTGAATTAGGCTTAAGAGTCGGGCTTTTTTAAGATTTGGACTAGTGATAATATATCTTGCCGAAGCCCTTGTAGACAAACTTCGGAATTAGAGAACTTTTCTTCTCAAAGCAAACAGCGGAAAAAATTGTCTTTTTCGATGAAATAAACTCCGTCTTTGCTATTTGGTGCGCACTATATATAATTTATTTTTTTTCGATTTTTAGGATATCAGTAATTATCTAGACAAAGTTATTTTAAACGTACGAATCATCTTTTCACAGTCAAAAATAAAAGGAAAAAGTAGAAAAAAAAATTTTGTTTTGTGAATGCAAGTCTGATTGACATTTTGTTTCACTTTTAAGCAACTGGCTATCCTTTTGAAATTGCATTGAGGTAATATCGATGGATTTTAATTGAGTCATGGAAATCTTAAATTAATATAAGTAAAACTAAAAAAAAATTTCTGAAAAGATGACATTAGAATCTAGTGTCTATCTTGAATTGCATGAGAGAAGATTTTGACTTTTTATGCTAGGCTTTTGTTCGACTGTTTATGTTATTTCAGCTTCTTGTACAGTAAACGCTATGAAGAACCAAAATTTTCTAGTTTCTGTTTCTCATGTTAATCGAAAAATTAACTTTTCTTGAATTATTTGACCAGAAAAGTTATTACCGTGAGTTTGAAACTTTTCATGTCTTTTGAACGTGTCAAACCTCTTTGATCTGTCTTTTTCAAGAAAACTTTCTCAAATGAATTTCCCCTAAAATCGTAAAGTAGCGGTACTTGCAAAAAAAGAGCTTCGCTCAGCAAAATAGCTGTCTTGGATGTTGCAAATGATAAAATTGGACTATGCTTAGACAGTCCTGATAGCTTATTATAGACCCTCTGCGAATAACAAAAACCTCAACTAATTGTAAACTGTGTTGTGTGGTGTAGAACGCGTCTGTTCAACAAGAGTGGCTCCACCAATGCCAAGTTCATCAACATCAAACACAGGGGCCATAGATTCATGGCCGACATATTCACCACTGTCGTGGACATGAAGTGGCGCTGGCTCATGCTCATATTCATTCTAGGTGAGTGAACGCCCGAACATGAGACAAGAGTTTTGAATCATTACTGAATCGAAACCGTCTGAGATGTGAGAATGGCTATTCATTTTTGATGTGATTTTCTGTTATACATCCAAGACTTTGACTTAAAGAAATGTGGCAATAGGTGCTATAGAGTTTTTAATTTTGACGGAGAAATATGTCTGAATTTCAAAAGGCGTGGAAATTTCATTTTATTCAAGCACTCATCGTCCTCTCAGACGATTTTTCAACCAACAAAAAGGTATCAAACACGGAACGCCCTAATTGGATCTCCAGAAGAATATTTACATAGTACATTTTCGAAAACTTTTTTCCTTTTCTTTGATAGCTCGCGCCAAGATAGTCTGGTTATATTCATATTTGGTTATGAAGAATGGTTATATGATATGTGGCTATTAGATGTGGTTATAAAAAACGGCAGTAAGGTGATGTTACATGATCCAGTCCGGAAATCGAAGTTAACATAAGATAAAGGTCAGAGTATTATCGAGGGAAGGACCAACATAAAAGGTGTTCAGCTCTTTGCGGAAAACCGCTGTTGTGTCTGTCCCTCAAAAAATGTTATTTTTCTCGACGGGTAATTTTGCCTCACCCTCAAGCCAGTTACTAGCTCTCATTTTGTTAGATGTTAGGTTGTGCTGTGTTGTTTAAATGCCAATGAACGAATTGAACACATTTATTTGGAATGCGTAGCTTTTTTCAAGGAGTTTTTGATCTTTTTTGAAGTTCACGCTTAAATTTCACTTTTCCGCGATTGGCCTGTTGATTTCTTGTTTCATTTTGTAGCTTTCAACTTCACTTGGGCGCTGTTTGGCTTCTTCTGGTGGCTCATCATGTACTTCCACGAGGACTTCGACCACTTCGACGACCCCGTCGGGTCAGAGGGAGAAGTGGAGTGGGACTTCTGTCTGAAGAACACTCGCTCTTACGTGGGCGCATTCCTCTTCTCGCTCGAGACACAGACCACCATCGGATATGGATACAGGTGGATGAAATGACTGAGTGATGTTTATTTTTAAAATTCTAAAACTGATTTAAGTTGACGATCAGCGATCTCTCTCACTGGGGTGTTTATTTCAAATGATGTATTTAATATGCAGAATGGATTGTTTGAGTTTGGATTTTTACTTGAAACAATTTATATACTACCTTATGATTAATACTTAAAACATGGCACGTAAATTTAATGGTTGGTTTTCCATTCGAAGGAGCTGCATTTTTAAGTTTTATTGCCCTTGAATTGTGAAAAAATGGGACTAAAAAGATGGTTTTATGTTTAGAGTCATTTCTGAGAAGTGTTCGGAGGGCATCATCCTACTTATCATCCAGTCAATCCTGGCCGCCTTCTTCGAGTCTGTGCTCATCGGAATGGTGCTAGCTAAGGCCTCCAGGTAATGTCAACATCGCTATAGTCACGACCACAGCCATCGTATTCTTGGTGCAAGTTATACACTTGTGGCTCAATTCATTAATTTTGTTTTTCAATTTTCAGTTCTCACTTGATGCAGGGGCAAATATTGACTTACTTCCCAAAACACTTAAAACCATATTTTGCCAAAACTTCTTACCCCTTCTGCTAATTTTTGAAAAAGTTAGCCAAATTGTTTTTTTGGTGGACGAAAATTCCAAAAATCGGAAAAAATTTTGGAAGTCCAAAAACGAATCGCTTCGAGATTATTTCTTGCCCTTGGAACGGAGGGGAAAAAGAGACTTATTCAGAAAAATCCTCATACCGAAGTGTCAAAGCTTGAGTTTAGGGAGATGGTAGCCCTGGCAAAAACTTCGTTCGAAAAAACAAAAAGTATAACATATGAGAGACACAAACTATTCGCGAAAACACAGGAAGCGGGCGAGTCCCTAGAATCTTTCCATGCTGAACAAAGCAAAAAGCAAACGACGCAAGCTTTTCAAAAATCATATGCTAACACTGCAAGTGCAGGCAATCTAATGGGGTCACAAGTAAAGATAAAACAAGAACCCATTATGGAGGTTGGCAATAGAGGAGGAAGTAACAGGCGATCAAACAAAGAGCCTTATAAACGGAGGACATGGGATGCTAAAAGCAACACAAAATCTAGAGCCGATCAGAAACAATGTACAAGGTGTGGAAAATCTTTCGGGGAAGGACACCTACGAAATTGCCCGGCAATGGGTGAAACATGCATAAACTGCAACAAGCCAACTCACCTTGCACGAATGTGTCAGCCACAGCAAGTCAACGAGGTCGCAGAGGAAATATCTAGTTCAGACGAAGTATGCAATCTTATAAGATGTTTTGATTCCTGCGATGCCTTTGAGCTCATGGTGGTCGAAGAAGACAAAATGTCCGTGAAACAAATTAATGACTACAGTTTGGATAAACTTGAGAAGAGAAAACCAAATTACAAGTACACGGCAAAGAGGTCCTCAAAATGTAAGAAAAATCTACATTCGCAGAAATCTTAAACCAGCATAGATAAAGTCGCTAAAAGCATTAGTCAGAATTGGTAACCAAATTATTAACATGACTATAGATACTGGGAGTCCAGTGTCGTTTTTAAACTGCGCAACAACTAAACAGCGTCTATAAGAGTGTCCAAAAACTAAATTCATGCCGGCAGAAAGTCTAAATTTGTCAGCACAAATTGTTGACTACAACAAACAACCTATCCTATTTTTGGTAGCATTTAAGACCAATATCAGGTCAGCCCGATGCGAAGTGAAAGGGGTATCGTTTTTAGTCACTGAACGTCGCACAAGATGCATATTAGGATTGGATCTCCAGAACAAAATTGGGAAACACACAACTCAAAAGACGGCACCTACAGAAAAGTCGAGGTTTGACTTGCTACTGTGCGAGCAGTCACAAGGTTGGAAAAAACTATTTTATAATAAGTTTTCGGACCTTTTTCATTGCCAGGGCATATCAAAAATCACGTAGTGAGTACGAAATTTAAATATCCATTATGTCCGATACAAGAAAAAGGTCGAAGAATACCTATTCATATTCAGGAGAAAGCTCAATCGGAATTAACTAAATTGTTATCGGAAGGACATATAAGAAATCGGATAAATGTACCGGTGATTGTTTCATTGCCCCAATTGTCGTCACAGTGAAAAAAGACGACTCAATCAAATTAGCGTTAGACGCTAAACCTATTAACAGACAACTGTTTAAAAATAATTATCAGATGCCCAACGTCGATGAACTCCTAGATTGAGAGAGTCTTGTCGTTTTTTCAAAAGCAGTAAGTACATTGTATTTCACAGTCTTAGACTTAAAATACGCATATAGCAAACTCAAATGGACTGCAGAAACATCAAAACAGTGTAATGTCAATTACGTGGGGGGCAAACAACCGGAACGTACAGGTTCCTTACAGGCTTCTATGGTCTGGCGGATATGCCAGCGGAGTTTCAAAAAGCCATGGATCGCACGCTGAACCACGCTCTGAATGCATTCTGCTTCTTAAGCGATATTTTGATTGTTTCGAAGGGAGACGAAAAAGAACATGAAAAATTAGTCTTGTAGGTTTTAAGGCTAAATTACGAAATTTTAGCATTAAAAATTGCTAAATGTGAGTTCTTCTATTGTTAGGTGAATTGGCTTGGACATAAGTTATCACCATCTGGTATTGTTCCTAAAATAGCAAAGACAGAGGCAATACTCAATTGGAATCCACCTAAATCACTAAAATAACTACGATTCTTTATGGGTAGTATCAATCACCTGTCAAAATTTATTCCGCATGCAGCGAGCCTAACCGATAAACTTAGGCCCTTATTACGGGATGAGAATGAGAAGAAGAAACTGAAATATATAAAAATGCCGGTGAAAAAGTCTGAGTGGGAGGAAAAACACTCCATTATTTTTGACGAAATCAAAAAAACAGTGGCCAATATTGCACAAATCAATTATTATAACCAGACAAAAGATACACAAGTGAAATGTTACGCGAGTCACAGCGGTTTTGGGGCCACCCTCGAACAAAAAACAGAGGAGGGGGATTAGATGCTAATTGCTTTTGCATCAAGGTATTTGAATACACGAGAGAAAAAAATATTCGACAAGTGAGCTAGAATTGTTAGCAGTAGTATGGGCTGTGGACAGATTTAAACATTATCTTTCGGGTAGAGAATTTACCATAGCTGCGGACCATAAAGCACAAACATCTGCTTTAGGCGAAAATTGTTCAAACAAAACGTATCAGTCTCGACTCACAAAATGGGTTGATAGATTGTTACCATATCAGTTCAAAATTATGCATATACCTGGAAAGGATATGGATTTAGTTGATAAACTATCAAGAGAGCCAAATGGAGAACCATCGCCAGAGTCTGAACTTGATGAGAAGTTTGTAGTAACATCGATTGAAAACTTTCATAGAGCTCTCTACAGTTTGAACAATCAGCTATTGGATATGGCCGAGCCTGTTCGAAACGAATATATTCTAGAACATTCTGGTAGAAACACTGGCAGTGACAATAAAGTAAACACGTCATCCCACGGTTGCTATAGCAACCAAATCTGTTCAAAACGAACAAGGCTCGAACGGAACGAAAACGGTCGCAACTCACGAATTTCAAACTCTAAAACAAACACTTTATGCAATTTCTCTCATTCAAACCAATTGGCCAAGAAATTATACCAGAATTCAGTGAAAAATTTGACGATGGAAAACAACGGAAATGCGAAGAACGATAAAGACAAGGTGGAGAAGGATAAGAGTGGAAAGAAAAAGGTGAGGGACATCAGACAGGGTGGGGGACACGATCAAGTGACGGAAGAGGTCATGAAAACAACTTTCCAACAGACAAGATTGATAAAACGGGGACCAGGAGCAACGAACGAGGACACAGACAGCTCAGACTCAGAAATACCATATGCAGAGTGGAGGATAATGCGGCAGCAGATTAAGAACAAAGACGCAGCAGGGACTTCTACATCGGCGAACTTAATGTGTAAAGAAGGAGCGCCATCACCAGCTGCATGCAGTGAGATGGCGGTGGACAAGAAAGAGAGACCAAAACTAGTTTCATTTTGTTGGGACTTAGTGGGTTTAGAGGGATCGGAAAAGCCAAAACGATGCTGGAACTGGAGGCACAGACGTAAACGGTCAGCCCTAACGCGATCGATAATTGCGTTGATGAGAATGAAGGAATGCCGATAGTTGAGGTGGATTTCACGGCGGACAGCCCGGACGAAGATGACCAGGAAGTGAATGTGGTGTCAAGAATAATCAGCCATAATTCCAGAAAAGAAGAGCGGAGTGCCAACGACGCAATACCAGGAGGGACGGATAATCTCGCACGATTGTTTGATCAGACTTTGCTCGCAGAACTGATCACGGAGGACACGTAGATGGACCGCCTTCGAAGAGTGATCGCAAGAAATGATAGATACAGTTTCGAGTTGATGGGCCCATACGCGAATCCTTTATGGCACCAGTTATGTGTATTGGACGACTGCATACTCATAAACGATAGGCTAGCGATCCCATGTCAACTGCGCTCGGCAGTTCTTAAAAAAATTCATCAGGGTCATACCGGCCGAGAGGCAATGCTCAATGTGTCACAATACTTTTGGTGGCCACACATCCACAAAAACATCGTTAATTCGGCCGAAGAATGTAGAAGCTGTACTCGCTATGGTAAGAATGCTAAATATATCATTCCCAAAAACGCTACCAAAACACTACCACTGCTAACGCAGCCGAGTCAAGAGTTACAATTAGACTATATTGAACCGCTTAAAGATCATGAGGGAAAGAAAGTTCACTTATTGGTAGCAATAGGTCGGTATTCAAAATTTCCGTTGGTGAAAGTTACTAAATCGACTGGTGGAAAGTCGTCAAATAAGTTACTTTGCACCATAATTGACACGCATGGAATACCAGAATCTATAAGAACTGCCCAGTTTACTGGGTTCAAGGCAAAACCAATGAAGAACTTTTGTTCCGAAAACAACATAGAACAAAAATTTTGCCCGGTGGGAGATCACCGAGGATGCGGTTTAGTAGAACGTACTATCCAAACAATTAAAATAAAATTAAGAGTAATGCTTTAAGACCAAAACGTCTCATCAATAAAGCTCTGCCGTAGCACGATAATTCGAGACCTTAGATGGGCGAAACAAAAACCATGCATTTCTCTCCGTTTGAAGCTCACTTTGGACGTCTTCCAAAAACATAAATTAAGATATTAGGAGATAAGTTTTTGGCAAACTCTGATGATTTAGATAAACAGTATTTGGAGAGATCGGCACTCACGGCTTCACATTTACGAAAAAGAATAGATCAATCCAGGGACTATGTCAAGAGCGTACCAAACGGATCGAACAGTCGGGATGTCAGTCCGATGTTTGAACAGCAGTCGCTACTTGCAAAGGACAGAGACCGGGCAGAGGCATTTAAGACGTTGCTAGAGGCCAATGCAAACTGGAATGCCACTCGACGGGATGCGTCGGACAGTGATATCTGGAGACTGGTGGACGAAACGAGTACGATCAAACCGGATTTGAGAAAAGAGTTACTGTACTCGTGGGAAAAGGGCTTTATCGAAGATAAACCGGCGGAGGAGCAAAACCATGCATGGTCACCAATTTTGCTTTGCAAGGACGAAAACAGGAACAGCGGGAAAGCTCTCACTAATTCTCTAAAAGGAAAGGTGACGTCGCAAACGCGATCTACTGTGAAGACAGCTGCTGTAGCAATATATAGAAAAAATTACATCGCACAGTCGAAACTTCACCACTGGCACTACAAATCGCGAAGAATGCAAGGTCCCCAAAAATAGAAGATGCGAAAAAGAAAGGAGTCGGCACGAACGCCCAGTTACAGGAAACTCTTGAGTCGGAGGATGAAGAGAGTTATAAAAATGAAGCAGATGATACGAAAGCCACAGAGCGTTTCCAGGACAGTCCTGTAAGAGTCACCTCGAGAGACAGAGTCAGGGGGACTTAACCTGGCTGTAAAACGGGCGAAGCCCAACAACGTTGGGCCGACTTTGAGTATGCCAAGACAGTTGAACTAAAGCAGCCCAATGAAGAAAATTAAAAAACCGACTGTTCAAGAGGCTCGTCGAGCAAAAGCTGCTACAGCAGCTTCTGACGCACTAAATACGGACGGAAACAACGAGAGTCCAGGACGGTCAGATAAGAGCACCCCACATGCGTCAACTCCAATCAAACAGGCAAAAATGAAAGAAATTAACCGTCAGACCAGCCCAGAAGCTATATTGGAGGTATTCCAAAATCAAGACATGACACGGGGCGAATGGGAGAAGATGGCAGACCAAGTATTGACGAGAGGGATACAAAAAACTGCCGAAGATATTCTCACTTCCAGAGACGCGGAGCAAAGTGATGATGACGTCCACATGGACACACCGCCAGGCTGCTCGGATGAATCAAGCAAAGACGAGCATCAGGGCAGCATCGCACAGATTCGGAGGAGTAATCGGCAAACTAAGAATCAGGGACCCAAGAGATATGGTGACCCAGCTCAGCACTCAGTACGCTTAATTTGTTCGGAGGAGGACTTAACGGACTTGAATAAGGCCGCCTTGGAGGCATATCGCCTCAAACTGGCGAGACTCAAAACAGACACAAACAAGTTAGCAGAGACAAAGTTGGGCATCTTAGAAAGACACTTATTCCGAAAAAAGTTTGGATATGCTTCGCTGGATGTGACGCGATCGTGGAATGCCTCGTGGTGGGTCCCACTGAAATTTTATTTTCCGAAAAAAGAAAGAGAGGCGACTTGAATACAATACAAAGAGACAGAAAGAAAAGAGGAGCAAGTAAAGAGTAAAAACAAAAGACTTTTTCAAACAGTAACATTAAACTGAGATTTGAAAACTCCTATTGTATTATTAAATTTTTATGTTAATAAAAATTTATTTGTCCCCGGGGAATGTGGTACAGTAGCTGCAGCTGCAGCCACAGCCACACTACAGTAACCTTGGGGAGTGCGTATGTTATTTATGTATTTGTATGATTAGTATTATTCAAGGTCACTTACGATGACCTAATTGATTCTACGACTGAACAGTGTGCCGTACTGCGTGACGGAACTCAGTCGAACTCAAAAGAAAACAAATCTAAAAAGATTTCATGTTAATTAACAATTTGAGATCTACATTTTTGTTCTACTTATTCACCCTCGGCATAGAGGTATCACAAATAATAACAAAATCAATCAACTTTACAGCGATGAACGTTTATAACTAGTCCAGGCTCAGTTGACCTGGAGGTTAAGTTAGGATCACTCCTTCCTCCTCTTCGGCCCGTCTTGAGGAAAATTCAGGTTTATATGTTTCACGTTTTCTCTAATTCTTCAAACCATTCTTTCTATTTCTCTAATTCTTCAAATATTCCTTTGATATTCTAACATGCTGATAGCTGACATCTCATCCGCAATAGGTGGTCAGTTTTAGGTGGTCAGGAGGTCCATTCTTGAGATGAACAGGATATAAACGCATAATGAACCGGAGGTCGATCCCGTGATTATGTCCCTGAATTTATGTCAAATACATCTTTTGATAACAACAAAATGATCAAACACGACTTGGTAGAAGAAAAACGAGGGAAAAATAAGCCTTGCAATTGCCCTATTGTTTCTGGAAAATTTTTGATTCTCGAAATTCATTTACAACTAAGCCTTCTCAGCGTAACTTATGCAATCTTTATTAATCGAGCTGTGTATTTTTTTACGGAGTTTCTCTATCGCGCCCCTAGTCAAGACTTACATGCATCCTTTTCGCTTATTGTTCGGTACTCATTCACTTAGTCTTTAATATATGTTTGTTTGTGCTTTTGTTCAGGGCCAAGAAGCGTGCGGAGACGGTGGTGTTCTCAAAGATGGCCTGCATAGGAGTGTACGATGGCCAACTACACTTCTCAGTGAGGGTGGGGGACATCAGAAATAACTCCTTCCTAGTGGAGGCCCATGTGCGCATGTACCTCATAAAGTCCAAGACCTCCGAGGAACACGACTTCAACCCCATCGAGTTCTACGACATGGACGTTGGATACGATAACGGTAACTCCACATTCAATTATTCTTTCTAAAAGACTACACATATTATGACGATTGTTATGACGAAGTTCCGACATCCAAGTAGAAATATTGTGGCATTTATATCGAATGACGGAATGAATCGCCCGTTAACTTTAATTAATAACAAAGTCAATTAAAAAGCCAAAAGTTTTCATGAGAGGAAAGGCTCAACGCAAATTGAACAGACGTTTAAGATACTTTCGACCCCTCAGAAGAACTTTGAAACTCTTTGCCACAATGGAAAACAAATTTGATCCGCGTTCTTTGGTACTAATTTGCAAATTATTCAATTTTTGTTCAGGTTTCGACCGAGTGATGATCATAGCGCCTATAATATTGCGTCACAAGATCAACGAGCGCTCCCCTCTCTACAGCTACTCGAAGAGCAACTTCAGCAGACACGACTTCGAAATAGTGGTGATAGTGGAGGGGGCTGTGGAACAGACTGGCATGACCACCCAGATGAGGACCAGCTACACTCCAGATGAAATCCTCTGGGGACACTACTTCAAGTAGGCCACTAGTCATTTTCAAACACAATTAAAATTGTACCATCGAATTTGAAACTTCAATTGAAAAACTAAAAAAGTTGGAGTGATATTGCATCAAAAGCGAAAAAAAAAGTTTAATTTTTTGAAGAAAAAAAATGAAATTAGTTTCATTGAAGACAACCTGGATTTTCTAAAGAAGTGAAACATGCTCAAAATTTGGCTGAATTTTTTAAACCTGGTTTTGAGTTTTTTAACCTCTTCAAATCCATAAAATATTAGCTATTCTTGCAAAAATTACCGCTTTTCTAAGCAAATTTTAAATAGGAAAAATAAAGAAGTTTATAGGAATCTGTAAAATTTTACGAAGAATATTTTTTCTTTTTCAAGAAATTGAAAATAGTCCTATCTATCTATCTGTATTCAAGAACTGTATATGCTAGAAAAAAAAACTAATTGAGTTACTCAGGTATTTTTTGAAAATAGGTAGAATAAAAATTAGCGCACTGATGATAAAGATCCATTTTTCTATATAATTTTTTTCTTTTTTTTACCAAACACATGCGTACACAAAAAATGGCTCATTTCTTTTAGTTTTTTGAGGCGTCCTTGACAGACTCATTGCCTTTTGACGTCCTCCTAACTAACTGTAAAAATGCTTGCAAAGAAATTTATCATTATCTAATTATTTTATTTTTAATACGCATAAGATGCGCATACTTTTACTATTTAGGGTTTTGCGATCGAAAAAAGTGGTGCAAGGGGCTGGGCGGTCTGTGGGGGAACCTCCCGTAGTACCCTACAAGAACTGCTTCCCATTCCACCTGCAAAAAAAGGTTCTCCCGTTTTATTCATAGGTAAACTTCATTAAAATCTAATCGTTTTTTGCATGAGTTCTGGTGATGGTTTTTCTTTTCATTGCTAGCCCGTTTTTCGATCTTAAAATCAATTATTCTCTATAATCCCCGAAGTTTGGATTGAAAAAGGTTAAATAGGTTTTTGATTTCTTCGAAATGCTTTGTAAATTGAATGCTGCCTGTATCAATCATTGTACCATGTTTATAAATGGTAGTTTATAATGGAAACAATTGCTTGAATGCTTTCAGTACAGTTCATAATGAACAAATCCTTGTTTTCTGGAACGAATTGGAATGCAGGGCTGCATACATAACATCCTTCAGTCGTTTATGGCGTTTTCAGTGTTTTTTACGTTCTCAAACATTAATAATAACGGTAAACCATTAATTACTAACGGTAATTAATTCTATACCATCAATAACGATAAAAAATTCTTGTTTTCAATTGGTGTAAATTTCTCTCCAATCCCGCGGTAAACCTGAGTCACTTAATACTTTCAACCTCCAGAATTGTTATAAGCCTCCAAAAAGAGGTTTATAACAAGTCTGCTTAAATAGCGTGTTTTAACAGTGATAAGAAACTGTGTAAAAACACTGTGTAAATAACTTTAGGCAGATGATCCAACGTGAGCGTGGACAGTACGTGGTGAACTTCGGATTGTTTGATGCTGTCTACGAGCACGAGACATTACCCTACTCGGCCGAGGATCTGGACCGACTGCAGAATGGAGAGAGTCCGGAAGAAGACCTGCCGCTGCAGGAAGAGAAAACCACCGACACTTCCAAAAAACACCTAAACGTAGGGAACCTTAGAAATATTATTGCTGATAACAAAACGCCTTATATTTCTAATAACCTACATCTTTTTTGAGATATAGGCAGAAAACCATATGTCCCGGTTTGTTCAAATGTTTTGGATGAAAAAAAACATCAAAACTATCTAAAACTAGAATTAAGAGTATCGAGGGCCTCTATTATTGAGGAAGAAATCCTGCGCTAAATACCGTAAATGAGTTGTTAGAATCTCTTTAATTAGTCCCCTTATGGTACCTAGCAAAGAATAATCATCCGTACAATGAACTCAATCAAAAATTAAGAATATGCGAATTTTGTTCTTTACTATTTTCCCTTTTGCAACTTAAGAGAGACATTCAAATAACTGGTAAAAAAAACGTTAATTGTAGCTCTGAAAGTATCAATAATTCCCAAAAAGAGCGTCAGGTTTGAACATTTATTGTTCCGACCATTTCGAAAAATAACGAGAAGTTCAGAGAAAGTGCGCTATCCAAGCTTGTATAGAAAGGGGAAAAAAGAGAGAAAGTGAGGCGAGAGAGAGAGAGAGAGAGGGAGGAGAGAGAGAGAGAGAGAGAGAGAGAGAGA